>NC_133658.1:373850867-374123631 GCF_037893015.1 Macrotis lagotis
TTTGTCTCCCTTGTTGAAAGCCCCCTATTTTTGTTTCCTTTGTACCCAGCACTGGGACCTGACATTTAGAAGTTACTTAATAAATGTTTGCTAATTGATTGATACCTCAGTGGATATAATAAGGTAATGTTCTAAAGTCCTGTATAGATCTTTTCTCAATCTTCAGTCTCCTTGAGCTCTCTGCAGCCTTTGAAACTTGTTAGTCATTCTTTCCTCAACATTCTCTTCTAGATTTTTGAGAGATCTCTGTCTGTCTGTCTCTCTTTCTCTTGCACTCTCTCTCCCCACCCCTACCTTGGGTTCTCCTCCTACCCTCCTAGCCGTAAGTATCCCTCGATGTTTTCTCTTGGGCCCTTGTCTCTTCTCTATCTATCCTACTTCACTTGGGGAATTTCATCGAGTTCATTACCATCTCTAGGCTGATGATTCTCAGATTTACCTTTTCTACCTCAGTCTGCTGACCTACAATTTTTCAACTCCAGCTGCCTCTCAGATATCTTGACAGTATGTGTAGAGCCATTTTAAAATTCATTATGTCCAAAACAGAACTCATTATCTTTGCCCTTCTATTCCTCCACCCTCCATCTTCCCTGTCACTATGGAGGCCAACACTTTCCTCCTAAACCCTTAGGTTCAAAACCCAGAAGTTACCTGGATTCCTCACTCACAAAATCCTTCTTTCTCCTCAAGTCTTTGAAATATGGCAGGTGTCCCAAAATTCCTTGGATCATGTATTCAAGGTGGTAAAGTCCTGTTGGGTAAATGAAGGCTGTCTTGATTTTTGTCATTACCTGTCATGGGAGTCTCAGAGTATCCAATGCACAAATATAACACTGAAAGACAGTGATTACCTAACAAAACAGTTCATGGTATCTTGAACTTACTACATGATGTTTTATTAGTCTACTTCCATTCTTCTGGTCAAAGTCTGGTCATCTATATGTATTTGTATCTTCCATCTTTTCCCATGCTAACACTTTTGATGATATATAATTATTAAATAATACTTTAATAATACCACTAATTTCAGATAGTCTCTGATGTTTTCCACCTCTCACATGACAATTTTTGAAGACCTCTTAAAAATGTCAGGTATCACTGCATAGCTATGTATGTAGTACTGTACATACAGTGGAAACACATGCTTTTTCTTATTGAATTGCTTTCTGAAATGGTCCTTCTATTTTGGAGAAATTGAAGAGTGAGCTAAGCCAAACAACCTCTCTGGCTCAACTTTTTAATTGGAGGATTTTGTGTTCTTTTGATGTTCTTTGTCATCACTTTCTTCTAGGTTTTTTGGTAAGCTTCTACACAAAAAGCATAGATGGTCAGGGTATCGAGGTATCAAGTCCCAGTTGCCCACTCCAAAACTCTGCTAACACTGTAAATAGGTCAGAATATGTCCCAATTAATGCTAAGAAACTGAAGATGTTTGCTGGATCTGAGTATACAAGAACCACAAATCTACTTTTTTGTTGACATTCATAATTTCCTTAGGGGACATCAGACTCACATTAAAGCAATCTGAATATGTATAAACTTTTTAAATTTAATTCAGTCCATAGAATCTAAACCTTTGCTATAAAGGGATCTTTTGTTAATGTTCCTTATGGAACAACTAGAAGCAAGTTCTAACTAAAAGAGTTGGATAAACCATACCTTTAGTCCTCAAAGCCATTTTTGCAAGAGCTCTATAAATCTAGAGGGGAAAAAATCTATCCTTGTTTGCTAATAAGATTATATTTAGAATCTTCAGGATCTGGGATAACTTCAGGATCTGCCAACATTTCTCTATGCTAGGTGTGAGGGGAAGCAAAAGTTTCTTCCAAATCAAGTCTCTAATTCCCTCTTGAGTATATCCAGTGTGTATGTGTCCATGTTGATCACACTATAGCACTGTCTCTTCTTCTGTAATCTACTGATAGAGTTTTTGCTCTTATTTATTAGGGAATATCAGTTCTGTCCCTTGTTCCATTTCTCATCAGCTTTTTCCTGAATTCTCCATTTTAAGGTCAGGGTGGCCAGAAGTAGTCTGTTGCCTTATTTCATCTCATGCTATTTTCAGTGTGATTTCTTGAAATATAGATCTGAAAAAAAAAACATGCTTTGATAAATTCACTGGGGTTCAAATGAAGCTACTTGACTATGCCTTTAAACCCAAATCACTCTGACTCTCAAGGATTGGCCAATATAAGGTGTCAATTGCTCATTGTTTGATTTTGATAACCTAAATAACATTTGTTTCTGTTCTGGTCAGAAACCCTGATGGTTCTCCCTTCCCAGATAGACATTTTTGAGAAGGCAAACTAGGCAATCTTTAACTTTAATTCTTACTAACCTTTAAATTCTGAATGGCTGTTGTATCATACAAACTGAGATTTGAAAAAGACTTTAGCTTAAAAAGGTCAAAATTGCCCAATATATCTGGTACTATTACCAGTTGTCCTCACCTATTTCTTGCCACTAGACACTAGACCCAAATGACTGGAGGAGAGTGAGGCTGATGACTTTACCCAGCTCTGCCTCACTTAAACCCAATTCATTTACAAGTCAGCACCCTCCTGATGTCATTGATCTTCAAAAACTAAGGTCGCACAGTGTATAAAGTACTGGCCCTGAAGTCAGGTGTACCAGAGTTCAAATCCAGCCTCAGACACTTAATAATTGCCTAGCTGTGTGGCCTTGGGCAAGCCACTTAGCCCCATTGCCTTGCAAAAAAAAAAAAAAAAAAAACCCTTAAAAAAAACTAAGGAAGAACAGCAGCAGCCCCCAAGGATGTTTTCAGTGGGATTTCATCAGTTTCTACCTTTAAGAAAACAGATCTTTTCTCAATATATCCTGAAACAACATAGTCAGTCTTCTTTTTCATCATTTCAGTTCCAAATAGGAATCCTTATACCAGCATCAGTCTGCCTGTCAATACATTGATTCAGTTCTTTGGCTTCTTTTTCTGGCTTCATGGTTTCCTTAACTACTAATCTCTAAAGCATTCTCTCCTTATGCAACATGGATTCGTAAATATTACATAGGCATGTGTTGATAAATCTAGTATACGTTTTCTGTAGATTTTCTTCAATGCCAAATTAATTCCTTAAACTTGGCAAACATTCTAATATTATGACCTTGGGGCTTTCAGGATTGAAAGCTTGTCTTTTTAGGCTGTTCATTTTTCCACTGTAGGTCACTTCAGTTTTTCTAACATTTGTCCTATATGGGTTCAAATGACTCCTTACCAGAAGGACACAGAGGCTATTCCAAAAAGGAAGTCACTTAACAGAGTGAAAGCCTGTTTCTGGCTTATATCTCACTTGCTGTATATCTCCAGATGTTGACTTTCTTTGAACTGTGACATATAAGAAGTTCAAGAAACATAGTTTATAGATAATTAATCATTTTATTAATCATACTAGCAGATAATTAATAAAAGGGATTAGTGGAATTCACAAATGCCAAAGGCCCCTCATGGAACCTGCTTAACACTTATATGCCCTTGGAAGAATGTGTGTTCCTGAGGGTGGCAATCAACTCTGACTGGTTAACAAGTAATGAGAAGAATGAAAATTATGAGGGGATATGACATTGATCACTGTGGTTCCCAGAACAACCTTAGCAGCCTCAGGCAATCTAGACAATGAATCCACCCCTACCCAAACCTGAGCAGAACAGGAGTCAGAATTCACCTTAGATTAATTTTTTTTTTTTTGCTTTTCTGGTTTTTGTGGGGCAGTGGGGTTAAGTGACTTGCCCAAGGTCACATAGCAAGTAAGTACCAAGAGTTTGAGACTGGATTTGAACTCAGATCCTCCTGACTTCAGAGCTGGAGTTCTGTCCATTGTACCACCTAGCTGCCCCAAATTAAATTAATTTTTTTTTGTAAACTTCTCTAGTTGGGTGGCGTCTTCCATCCAGAATAAAGCAGGATCTTGGGCAATCTCATCTATCAACAATGACCTAAACAACTTCAAGCAGGGACAGGGAACCTCCCACCAGGGGGCATATTAGTCTAGTGTTGCCAGTGCAATCACAGGCAAGGCTCAAAATTCAATAAATCTAGTAGCTATTTAGCAGTGAATTAATTAAATGTTTGACCAAATGTAGCCCAAGAATGATGTTATAGATTTCCAAATAGCTCTTAGCAGAGAAAAGGTTTTCCACTCATGACTTCTAAAAATATTCTGATCCTAATTCAATAATTTATTTTTTATTTTATTTTTCCCCAGTTACATGTAAAAACAAGTTTTAGCATTCATTTTTAAAACTTTGAGTTCTGGATTCTTTTCCTTCTTCCCACCTCACCTCCCTTCACTGAGAAAGGAAGTTATTTGATATAAGTTAAAAGCGTATAGTCATGCAAAACACTTCCATAATAGTTATGTTGTGAAAGAAACCTCAAGAAAATAATACAAAGAAACAAGTATACTTAAATCTGTGTTCAGACACCATCAGCTCTCTCTCTCACTCTGGGGCTGGATAGCATTCTTTATCATAAGTCCTTAAAAGTTGTCTTGGATCATGACACTGCTAAAAAAAAAAACATCATTGACAGTTGATCATCCAATAATATTGCTACTATTTTGTATCTGGTACATGTCCCTTTGCATCTACTCATGTAAGTCTTTCCAAGTTTTACTGAGAGCATCCTGTTCATCATATTTTTTATAGCATTCTTTATAATCACAAATCACAATTTGTTCAGCTGTTCCCCAAATGATGGGCATTCCCTCAATTTCCAGTTCCTTGCCACCAGTAAAGTACTGCTATAAATATCCTTATTCATATAAGACCTTTTCCTTCCCATTTTTCATCTCTTCTGGAATACAGACCTAGAAATGGCATAGTAGTAGCAAAATGCATGACTTTATAGCAACTTGAGCATAGTTCCAAATTGCTTTACAGAATAGTTGAATCATTTCACAGTTCTTCCAATAGTACATTAATATCTCATTCTCCCTACATCCCCTCCAACACTTTTTAATTAGCATATTTTTTTAAAATAAGACCATAGGGGTGGCTAGGTGGTGCAGTGGATAAAGCACCGGCCCTGGAGTCAGGAGTAGCTGGGTTCACCTCAGATACTTAATAATTACCTAGCTGTATGGCCTGGGCAAGCCACTTAACCCCATCTGCCTTACAAAAACCTAAAAAAAAAAAAATAAGGTCATAACATTGATGACCTTATCTGAAAACTGTTCATATCTTTTGATAATTTATCAATTGGGGAATAGCTCTTATCTTTCATAAAACTAACTCAGTTTTTTAGATTGGAGGAAATAAGGCCTTTATCAGAAAAACTTGTTTCAATATTTTTTCCCACATTAACAATTGCTAACTACATTTGCCTCCATCACATTCCCCTTCACCACTGGTCTATTCTATTTTTTTCTCCTTTCACCCTGTCCCTCCTCAAAAGTTTTTTGTTTTTATTGGTTAAGAAATAGAGTGGTGGATCAGTGGAATAGACTAGGTGCAATAGCAGGAAACGATTATAGTAATCTGCTGTTTGATAAACCCAAAGAGTTCAGCTGTTGGCATAAAAACTCTTTCTAATAAAAACTGCTGGGAAAATTGGAAGTTAGTATGGAAGAAACTTAGATTAGACCAACACCTCACATGCTTTTCCAAGATAAGATCCAACTGGATACAGGATTTAGACATTAAAAAAACAATACTATAAGCCAATTAGAAGATCAAGGACTAGTTTACCTGTCAGATCTATGGAAAGGGGAGCAGTTTATGACTAAGGAAGAGATGGAGAACATCACCAAAAACAAACTAGATGATTTCAATTACATTAAATTAAAAAGCTTTTGCACAGATAAAACCATTGTAACCAAGATCAAAAGAAATGTAGTAAACTGGGAAACAATCTTTACAACTAATGATTCTGACAAAGGACTCATTTCTAAAATATACAGAAAACCGAGTCATATTTAAAAAAAAAAGCGATTCCCCAATTGACAAATGGTCAAAGAATATGCAAAGGCAATTTACAGATGAGGAGATCAAAGCAATCCACAGTCATATGAAAAATTGCTCTAAATCATTAATTATTAGAGAAATGCAAATTAAAGCTTCTCTGAGGCACCACCTCACACCTCTCAGACTGGTCAATATGACCAGAAAGGATAATGATCATTGTTGGAAGAGTCTTGGGAAATAAGGGACACTATTACACTGTTGGTGGAGCTGTGAACTCATCCAACCTTTCTGTAGAGAAATTTGGAACTACACCCAAAAGGCAACAGAAATGAGCATACCCTTTAATCCATCAGTACCACTACTGGGTCTATATCATGAAGAGATGATGAAAAAGGGTAAAAACATCACTTGTACAAAAATATTTATAGCAGCCCTGTTTGTGGTAGCAAAGAATTGGAAATCAAGTAAATGTCCTTCAATTGGGGAATGACTTAACAAAATGTGGTATATGTATGTCATGGAACACTATTGTTCTATTAGAAACCAGGAGAGATGGGAATTCAGAGAAGCCTGCAAGGATTTGCATGAACTGATGCTGAGTGAGATGAGCAGAACCAGAAAAACACTGTATACCCTAACAACAACATGGGGGTGATGATCAACCTTGATGGACTTGCTCATTCCATCAGTGCAACAATCAGGGACAATTTTGGGCTGTCTGCAAAGGAGAGTGCCATCTGTATCCAGATAAAGAACCATGGAGTTTGAACAAAGTTCAAAGACTATTCCCTTTAATTTAGGGGGGAAAAAAACAGAAATCTTATTGTCTGATCTTGTTATCTCTTATACTTTTTGTTTCTTCCTTAAGAATATGATTTCTCTCTCATCACACTCAATTTGGATCAATGTACAACATGGAAACAAAGTAAAGACTGACGGATTGCTTTCTGTGGGGGGTGGGGGTGTGGGGGGGAGGGAAGTAAGATTGGGGGGAAATTGTAAAACTCAAATAAAATCTTTAATAAAAAAAGTTTTTTGTTTTGGCTGACCTCTCCCATAAATCTGCCCTGTCTCTTTCTACTATCCCCTTCTGTTATGTTCCTCTAGGGTAAAATAGATTTCTATATTCAATTGAGTGTGTGTGTTATTCCCTCTCTGAGCCAATTTTGTTTTTTGTTTTTTTTTAAAAAAAGATTTTATTTATTTTGAGTTTTACAATTTCCACCCCCCATTCTTGCTTCCCTCCCCCACCCCCACAGAAGGCATTCTGTTAGTATTTACATTGGTTCCATGTTATACATTGATCTCTGAGTCAATTTTGATGAAAATAAGGCTCACTCACTTCCCCTCACATCTCCCCCCCTTCTTCTTCACTGAAAAAGTTTTTTCTTGCCTCTTTTATGTGAAATAAGTCTACCTCCCCCTTTCCCTTTCTCCCAGCATATTCCTCTCTTACCCCATTAACTCCATCTTTTTAATATATTATCCTTCATATTCAACTCTCACCTTTGCTCTGTTTGGATATACTCTTTTAACTGCCCAAATAAATGAGAAAGTTCATATGAGTTAACAGGATCATCATCTTCCTGTGCAGGAATATAAACAGTTCAACATCATTAAGTCCCTTATGATTTTCCTTTCCAATATGCTTCATTTGAGTGTCATATTTCTGTTCAGTTCTGGCCTTTTCATCAGGAAAGTTTGAAAGTTCCTTATTTCATTGAATATCCATCTTTTCTCCTAAAAATGTATACTCAATTTTTTTGGATAGTTGATTTTTGGTTGTAATTCAAACTCTTTTGCCTTCTGTAATATCATATTTCAAGCCCTACCAATGCCATAATATAGAAGCTGATAAATCATATATTATACTGACTAGTTCTATGATAATTAAATTATCTCTTTCTGGCTGCTTACAATATTTTCTCATTGACCTTGAAACTATGAAATTTGACTATAATATGTCTAGAAGTTTTTATTTTGGAAATCTCAGGAGGTGATTGGTAGATTCTTTCAAATTTTATTTTACTGACCAGTTCTAGAATATCAGCGTAGTTTTTCTTGATAATTTTTAGAAAGATGATATCTAGGCTCTTTTTTTGATCCTGGCTTTCAGGTAGTTCAGTGATATTTTTTTAATTATCTCTCCTGAATCTATTTTCCGGGTCTGGTTTTTTTTTTCCCCCAATGAGATATTTCCATTGTCTTCTAGCTTTTTCATTCTTTTGGTTTTGTTTGATATTTTCTTATCTTCTCACAAAGTCATTAACTTCCCTTTGTTCAATTCTATAATTTCAGGAATTATTTTCTCCACTGAGTTTTTTTTCCAATAGTCCAATTCTGTTTTTTAAAATATTTTTCTACTCAATGACTTTTTGGATCTCTTTTTCCATTTGGCCTGGTCTAGTTTTTAAGATATTTTCTTCAGGATTTTTTTGTGTCTCCACCATGCTGCTGATTCAATTTTCTTGATTTTCCCACATCACTCTCGTTTCTCTTTCCAATTTTTCCTCTATCCCCCTTACTTGATTTTCAAAATCCTTTTTGAGCTCTTTCATGGCCTGAGATCAATTTAAATTTTTCTTGGAAGTTTTGCATGTAGGACCTTTGACTTTGTTGTATTCCTCTGACTGTGTGTTTTGAACTTTTCTAACACCAAAGTAACTTAATATGGTCAGATTTTTTTCTCTTTTGTTTGCTCATTTCCCCAGCCTATGACTTGCTTTTAACTCTTAGTTAAGGTAGAGTTCTGCTTCCAGAGTGAACAGTATACTGTCTCAAGTCTTTGGACTTCTTTGTAACTGTTTTCAGAGATATTTCTAGGTTTTTACTACTCTCCTGGCCTGTGCTTTGGTCTGTGGGTTATCACAAACACTCATTTCTGCTCTGGAACTCTGAGGGGGGCCCTTGCTCCACTGTGGCAGTAAGCTCTGTTGTGCTACTGCTTCTCCTCTAACTGGGACTATGACCCAGTACTATGACGCAGATCAGAATATGAGCAAAGCAACAGTGATGCCTTTATCTCCTTCTGACCTCCTTACTGTCTGTGAACCAAGAGAGGTTCAGAAACAGCTGCCTCTACAACTGATTCAAGGTTCCCAAGGACTGCTCCTGGTCCTCTGGGGCCAGATCTGCACTACATTCTCACTTAATGTGGCAGACTTTCCTGCTGACCTTCCAAATTGTTCTTAGCAATCTCTGGCTGAGAATAGAAGACAACACTGCTGCCACTGATCTACTTCTCTGCTGCCTATTCCTGGATGGCTAGGGCTGGTTTGCTCCAACTGATCTTTGAAGTTGTCTTGGATTGAAAATTTGTTTCACTCCATCTTTTTGTGGTTCTGTCACTCCAGAATTTGTTCTAATAATGTTTGTCCTTCATTTTTGAAGACCATGACATCAAGGAGGTGATGCATGACAAGCAGATGAATTGGATTTGAGTGAGGCATTGTTGTGCTAGTCTCACCTTCTCCTCCAGAGCCATTTGAATTAAGTTCCAGATATGAACCAGGATGTCTGGAGATAGCCCTGAATTCAAGGCAATCAAGGTTAAGTGACTCGTCCAAGATCACACAACTAGTCAGTGTCTGAGGCCACATTTGAACTTGGGTTCCCCTGACTTCAGGGTCAGCATTCTACCCATTGTGCTATCTGAATCATTCATTATTTAAAGGTATTTGGAGTCATTTGAGGGAGAACTTGGGAGAGTCCCTGGCTTCACTTCGCCATCTTGGTCCAGCACTCAATAACTGATTGCTAACATAAGAAAGAAATAATCATTTCTCTTAGAACAATATGCACATATCATAAATGCTTTGGATAATTCCTTCAGACAATCCTTCCCTTTGTAGAAGTGTTGAGAATTTTATCTCCATTTTCCTCACTTTTTCCTAGAGGGTTTTAATGACTAGTTAGTTTCCAGGTATTCTAATCTTACTAGGGATGCAAGAATGTGCTACTGGCACATATAATTTACAGACTATAGAGCTCTGCCCACCTCCCCATAATATTTGATAAGTATTTCACATTTCTCCTCTATTTCAGGGGCATTTAGGTGGCATAGCCTGGAGTCAGAAGCACCTGAGTTCATATCTGACCTCAGATACTTAACTAGCTGTGCTACCCTGGACAAGTACCTTAAACTTTTTCTACATTAATTCCCCATCTGTAAAATGCAAAATATTTGAACTTACCAGGCAATGCTGTGAGGATTAAATAAAACAACATTTGTAAAATGCTTGGCACATTGTCTGACACATAAATGACTGCTCCCTTTCTTCTTTCCCCAAATAATTCACAACTTCATTCAGTAATTCCTCTATAATTTTGTCTGTAGAGTCAGCATACACTCCTAGCACTGAAAGTTGTCTTGGATTGAAGCAATCAGTTATTGAGTGCTGGACCAAGATGGTGATTCAGAAACTTCATCTCAATGCCACAATGGTTCATCATTTATATTACTAATTTCAGATTAAATCATACTCAATGGAACAAACAATGGCTAAGTACTCAAATTATTTGTGTTCTCTTCAATATGGACTCCACAACTCCACCTTAGTTAAGATTAGTCAATTACATTGCCCATCCTGGCAGAATCTTATCCATTTCCTCCATAAACCCACCATGATGGGTTCACCCAACATATTAGAGATCGTCCTAGTTTTCTAGGTTGAACCTTGAAACTTCAAGGTTGCAGATGAAGCAAGTCAGTTATCTGCCTGTCATCCCTCACCTAACTAAGGACACAATAAGGAAATTGTGTAATTTTAGCATGAGAGATTTAGAGCTTCATCATTACAATAAATTCAAGATACCAGCTGCAATGGAAGTTCATAAACAGAATTCAAATATTGATAGTTTAAGAAGAAGGCATTAGTATGAATCCAGATACAATATAGTATGGGCAAACTCTACATATTTGTAGCATGAAATTTGCATAAATGTCAGGTTAAATGAAACATAGCAGTTCAGTTCAGAAGGGAATCACCAGTAGAAAAATAAATTAAACAGATAGAGATAAATATTCTTTAAACTAGATAGATAGAGATAATTTTTCTCTAAAATACCAACAAAAAAGTCACAATCAAATTTAAAGGAAATCCATAAAACTGAAAGATCTGTAATCTTGTCTTAAGTGGTTAAAAAAGAAAAATATCCATATAGGTCTCTCTACAAGGTGCTTCCAACTTACAGTTGGAAGGGTTTACAGATTTGTGAATTTACCTAATCAAAATTCCTTCCCAGAGTCTCCACCTACTAGTGAATCTTGCCATCTTCTTTGACCTGGGTATATTTCAATGGGTGTTGTTCACATAACCTTCAAAAATTAGTATTGCTTCTCCACAGAAGTAGATAATTATACTGGAAAGCTATGTATAGTGTTTGCTCTTGACATGGATTGATTACAATACAAACATTACATAATAAGCACACAATGCATAATAAAAAAGTAAAGAATGCAGAACCATCCTAGAGCTGAAAGAAACTTTTAAGGACATCTAATCTAATCATCTCATTTTATAGAAAAGGAAACTGAGGCCCAGGGACATTAAGTAAATTGCCTAAGAACATCCAGATAAAATATCTATAAAGCAGCTGAGAGCCTGCTTCTCTTTTTCACTCCAGAAATCCCCCAGACAGTGGACTGACCTAAACCCAGGAATTCTAGGAAACAAAAAGTTTGCAATGCCTTAGTTCCCCATAGCTGCACCCAATGTGAGGCAAACAAGGAATATAAAACACCATAATTTTATGGGATATTTGTCTCATTTTTATAGTGCTTTCAGTCTCTCATCAGATCCAGAAAGAGAAATTCTAGATTAATTTAGAATCTAGGATTCACAGCATGAGGGATGAATTCAAAAGACAGGTGTTCTCTTGGGGTAATGCCTTTCCACGTCACTGGTGTCTCACTTTCACTGTCCCCTCAGTAGTGGAAATCTCTTTTGCTTGCATGTAGCTCATCATGAATCAGGGGAACTTGCTACCTTCACTGTCACTCTGATGTTCTGTGACCTTGAACCATAAACATAGCAACTCCCTCAGCTGATTGCATTTCCTTCTTAACTTTATACTCCAAATCTGTAATGCCCTTCACAGTAAGATAGAAGATGATGGTTAGGTAGGAGACATGATTTCTCTGCCTTCCCCCTGCAATAAAAGATCTGTAAATATCTGTATATCCTCTGCAAATCCATGAGATACATATCAACACCTGTGAAAAGGAGTCAAAATAGCAGAGGAAATAGAACTATGTCAGGATTCAGAGCTCCTACATCAAGATTCCACCCCTTATACCCAATAATTTGTGACCTTGGGAAAAATCAAGAACTCTTGGCTTCAGTTTCTTCATATGTTAAATGAGGTCTGTGATGGAGTCCCTTTTAGTTCTAGAGTTACAATTCAATGATTCTATAAAATGTGTCACAAATATCACACCTTTGTACATGAACATTTGATACAAGAAATTGTATTGATCATAGTAATTCTTTCAAAATATTATCATTAAAATATTAGTGTTATTATGTACAATGATCTGGTTCTGCTTATTTCAATTTGTAACAGTTAATATAGGTCTTCCTATGCTTTTCTGAATCCATCCCCCTCATTTTTTTTAATGGAACAATAATTATACACCCTCCTTTCTCTTTTTCTTTCTTCCTTTCTTCCTTCCTTCCTTTCTTCTTTCTTTTCCCTTCCCTCTGTTCCACATAGGCTATTGTATCTTGCTGAAACTTTGTAAGATATGTTGGGGTTTATGGGTTTAAGGGTTTATGGGTTTAAGGACTATGCCTTAACCACAAATAGCTCTGGCTCTTATTACTGACCAACAATAAATCCCAGGTCAAGCCCCACTTGGTCAGTTTGGGGCCTCATTGACTCAGAGTGAATGTAGATAGCAATTGTTTCTATTTTGACCAGAAATGCTGAAGGTCCTTTACTTAGAGATTGATTTTTTTGACTAGGTAAAAGTGACCATTCATTTTCTAATTCACTGAATGGGTGTTGCCTTAGTCAAATTGAGACTCAATAAAGATCTTAGCTTAAAAAGCCAAGATCTACTTAACTACAAGTTCATCTCCAGTCATTCTGATTCATTTCTGACCATTGGACCCAGATGACTCCAGAGGAGAAAGTGAGGTTGGTGACTTTGTACAGTTCTTCTACATTTAAAGCCAATTCACTTCCATGCTCTGGAATCACCTCCCTGATGTCTTGGTCCTCTTCAAGAACAAAGGACAAATAACAAGAAGAACAGCAAGCAGCAAACAACAAGATACAGGCAATCATTATAACTATAAAACACAAGGCACATGTAGTTATCTAGTAAATGCCATTTTCACTAAGATTTCAAGAAGCAATCAACACTTGCAACCAATATACCCACATCATCAATGAACCTTATAGCATGACCAAATATTTAGATCACAAACAGAAATCATATGTAAATATTAGGCAGTTCTCATCTTTCATGGTAATTATGTTCTGTAAAATCACTGTGAACCACTGAATTAGTGAATACTGAACTAGCTCTCTTAGGGGAAATACAGAGTTAGACTCCTGTAAATCTCTGGTCACATTGTAGCATTTTCCAGAGTATCTTCCCATGCAGAAGGGTGAAGTTCCTCTTTCT
This sequence comes from Macrotis lagotis, assembly GCF_037893015.1. Taxonomy (NCBI): domain Eukaryota; kingdom Metazoa; phylum Chordata; class Mammalia; order Peramelemorphia; family Peramelidae; genus Macrotis; species Macrotis lagotis. The sequence goes on from NC_133658.1 coordinate 373,864,420, forward strand.
TTTTCTGATTGTAAAATGTTGATTTATTAACACTGAACTCATAGCCAATAGTACTACAACCCATAGTTGAACAAAACTTATTTAACACACATATTTTCTCCACAAAGCACATCATAGCCTTTTTGTGCATAGGAACACTAGACAGCACTCAGTACAATGTTTAAGGGCTATTCTAAGCATAAATTATAGCAAAATCAACAGAAAGCACAAAAATGTGAATAATGTGACATTAAACAGACCATGAAAAGGGACACCTGCTTTCAAAAGATGGAAAGTTTCTTCAACTTGTTTGATCTCAGTTGGAATAGCACAGGTCATGTGACTCACATTTCTCACTCCTTGGGGCATGTCTGGAAATGACCATGAAAGTACCTCAAGTATTGATGTGGAGCTATAAATAAATTTTAGCAAGTAAGAATTCATAAATAGAGAATCCGTGAATTATGAGAATAGATTATATGTCAGCATTGCATATATAACAAGACATATTGCCATAAATAACAAAGAAACATTACATAGCATGAATTCATTGTATAACAAAAGATCAGACATAACAGCAAATAAAATATATATATTTATGCCTTATAACAATGAATATAATTTAACTCCAAAAGTAAATATTTCTCCTCTCTCTCTCTCTCTCTCTCTCTCTCTCTCTCTCTCTCTCTCTCTCTCTCTCTCTCTCTCTGTCTCCCTGTCTTCTCTCTGTGTGTGTGTTTGTGTATCTGTGTGTGTGTGTGTGTGTGTGTGTGTGTGTGTGTGTGAGGAGAGAGAGAGAGAGAGAGAGAGAGAGAGAGAGAGAGAGAGAGAGAGAGATTCTGTATCTCTCTGTCTCTCGGTCTCTTGGCCCCCTCTCCTCTCTCTCTCTCTCTCTCTCCCCTCCCTCTCTCTCTCTCTCTCTCTCTCACACACACACATACACACACACACACACACACACACACACACACACACACACACACACACAACACTTCCCAGAAGTATAGTGAGAATTTCTTTCATAATTGGACTACATAGCCACCAAAGCCCCTCCAAACTATCAAATTCTGTGGATGGGACAGGATGAGTTATGAAAAATCATCCTACTGGGATCAAGGGTATCTGACATCATAAACCATTGACTACCACCTTGGAAGATATAGGTTATTTTTCATAACTATCAGGCCTGCCACAGGATTGGCACAGGAATTTTTTATCTTGCTCTGTTTTGAACATAGACCAGTTTGCTCCTTCTAAGGGAGCCTGAAGAATTCCCTGCTTTGGGGTAGCAAACTTGCTGGGGACCCCAATCAACCTGGTTTGTTGAAGCTCAGAACTTGGGGGCTCAACTGATCTACCAGCTTTAGCTAACACAGTAGCTGGAATTACATATGCCTCCATACTTGGTTCCTCTTTCTTTTAAAACATAAATAAACTTGGTCACCTGTATAATAACCTAACAGTTCTGCAGTGACCTACTGAGCTGATGAATGGCTCAGGCTAACTGTATGCATGTATATGTATATGCGTGTGTGAGTATATGTAAGTGTGCATATATGTGCATGTATGGGTATATGTGAGCATATTATACATATATAGTCTAACATATATTTCCTTATATGTTTGTATATATTTTTATAAACTTTAAAGTATGCATAAATGTTATTTGTTGTTGTTGTTATTGCTACTCCTATTATTATTATTTCCAGCAGCCCCAGAACTTCTTTCCTATAGTTCCATTCTTGAGCTTATAGATGACCCAGGCTGACTATTCAAACTCTGGCTCTACACAATTATCTTCTGCTGTTGACATATCTCCACAGGTAGAGTATTTGACTGTAGATCAGCTGCTTTCTCATTATCCTCATTTTATTCTTGAGAAAACCAAGCCCCAGAGAGATTAAGTGACTTGCTCAGATGATACAACTAGAAAGTGTCAGAGTGAGGTTTCCTAACTCCAAGTTAGTGTTCCAACTGCTGTAACACACTCTTATATGCTTCTGGAAGTATTAATTTTATTACCTTTTTTTTACAGTTTTTTTAAAACAAAAGTTTTGTTTTTTATCTTCTATTTTCTTAATTGGAAATGAGAGTAGAGGATGGGGAAGAATGGGGAGCTAGAAATAAGAAAAAGAAAGAAGGAAAGAAAAAGAAATGAAATGAAATGAAATGAAAATAGAAATGGAGAATGAAATGAAGAAAGAAAGCATGAAGAAGAGAGAGAGAGAGAGAGAGAGAAGAATGTTTTGTTTATCAGAGACACAGGTTAGTCCTCTCCTCAACACTATCCATGTCTATAGGATTATGGTAATTCATTGTCATAATAAGAAGGCAGAGAAAACAAATGCTGAGGGGAGAACAATCTCTAGAGAAAAACTCTAAATAATGTGGAAAATCAAGTTCAACCAGCTGTGGAAAAAATCAAGGTGGGTCTGCAAAGAAAACAAGCCATGGTTGCCTTGGATTCCAAAAGTGACTTGGAGAAGGCCATTGGTCTGGGACCATTTTCCCAGTCAGTGGAGGGGAAAGAGAAGGGCAGAGCAGAGAAGAAATCACAGAACCTCAGCATCAGAAGGAACCCCAGAGGTCATCAAATCCAAACCCTATCTGTGAACCTCTCCTCCACAGTTTCTGTGACAAGCAACCTTTGCTTAAAACCCCCCAAGAAAGAAGACCCTCCAAGGGTTGGGGAAGGGGGCTTGTGAGCCAAGGACTCATCTCTTGTGACACATCCCTGAATGAATGAGGCTGTTGAGTATAAGAGTCAAGGGTCTGAGCCTTGCTGAAGCAGGAAAGAACCCTTTTCCTCTTTCATCAACTAACCAGAGAATCACATAGGAAAAGCGATCTTATTACCTGCCCATTTTATAGATGAAGAAACCAAATTGCAGAGATGGTCCTCATTGGGAGAGCTGGAGAGGTGAGGGGATGGACTGTGGAACAACAGACACAGAGCATCACTGCAGAAAGGGTCCAAGACGAATTGCTTTAATTCACTAACAATGAGTCAAGCAGTCAACCAATCAATCTCCAAGTGCCTAATTTTCTCCAGGCACTGGGTTAAGACTTAGGGCTACAAATATAAAACTCATAATCCCTACTCTCAAGAAGTCTGCATTCCATTTGAGGGAAAAACCTATGTGTGCATGTGTGTTTTGTATGTGTATGCAATATATATGTATATGAGTGTGCATATATACATGTGTAAACATATATGTATATTTATATACATGTGTTTGTGTGTGGCATATTGCAATACACACTATGCAATTGTTCGCATTTGTTTGCACATATACATATATGCACACACATTGCTGTGTGCTGTGCACCTGCATGTATACATACTCACATATCTCTATGGAATAAATATAAACAGATACATGCAAGGCAGTTGATCTGATGGTAGTTAGGAAGGAAGGCCACTTAAAAGGATTAGGACAGACTTCATCTAGATTAGAATGTCACTTAGATGGTATTTCCATCCACCTTCTCTGTTGAGCCTCCTTATCCTCTTCCCACTAGAACTTGAACATTGTCCTTGGGAACCAAGGTTCTAATAGGAGAGACTTCACCTTATTCTATCCAGAACCAGACTGCCTCTTCCCTCCACCCCCAACCTCAGTCATCTCACTTCCCAGCCATTTCTAGACTATGCTGCTTTGTTCAGCCATCCTTTTCCTACACACTCTAGCTCCCATATGTGTATGTTGTCTTAGTATTCTCTTTGAGGGCAGGGACTTTCTTTTGGGGTCATATTTGTGTTCCCAATGCTTTTTCAGAGCTTCCACATGGGTGGCACTTAATAAATGCTTTTTTTTTTTACTCATTCATGGATAGAGGGCACAGCAAAAACTCATCCCTAAAACTCCTATTTAAAGAGGGTTCAGAAGTCTAGGCAACTCTTCATTTTCTACTGCTTGAACTCAACTTCCACCATTATCATGCCTTCCACCCCAGCCCTTTTCAACTTCCAGAATCTAGGACAGACTGTCCTAGATGAGGATGGGTGAGTCAGCAAGGGAGACAGGTAGGAAGAAAGCTATGAGAGAGAGAGTTCTCTCGTAGAGCTCTGTTATAATGACTCAATGGGAAAAAAGTATCCAAAAGTAGAAGATGGTTGAAAGACCATTAGGTTGAAATGAAAAGACCATTAGATAAAGAGATGGATAGTAACTTTGGAAGGAATAGTTTCCATTACATGAAGAGCATAGAAGCTGATTTTCAAAGAGTTGAGATGTGAATGACAAGAAAGGAAATGGAGGAAATTGCTGTGAGCAGCTTCTGTCTAGGAGTTTGAGAAGGGAATGATTGACATTGGATGATAACTTGAGTTGATAGTAGAATCTATTAAAGTTCTTTTTTAAATGGAGGAGATTTAGAAATGTCTGAAGACAACAGGAAAGAATCAATAGATAGGGAAAGGTTGATGTTTAAAATAGGGATATGTAGAGGGGATGAATCAGGAGGTGATTTTATACGGAAGATACAAAGAATTAGAATTAAAGGCATTTGTAGAAGGGTCAGACTTGGCAAAGAAATTCTGCTTCATTGTTAGGAGTAATAGGGAGTAAAGAAGGAATAGAGAATGAAAGAGGATGTCAAGGATGCTTGAGATGAAGAAAATGGGAAGAGAGGAAGCTCAAAGAGTTTTCTCAATCTTCTCAGTAAAGTAAGGAGTAAGAGATCAGAGGGAGAGGTTTGAAAGATTCAAGGAAAAAAGTTTTGGAATAATTTCTGTGGGAAGCAAAAGAACATTAATTCAGTCTTTCTTGTTCAGTCTTATCCAACTCTTAGTGAACCCATTTGGGGTTTTCTTGGCATAGATACTGGAGAGATTTGCCAGTTCCTTTTCTATCTCATGTTACATAAAAACCAAGGCATGCAGGGTTAAGTGACTTCCCCAGGGTCACATGTCTGAGGTCAGATTTTTAACTCAGGAAAATGAGTCTTCCTATCTCCACACCTGACACTCTCTCTATCTACTGCTTCACTTGAGAGAATCAGTTAGAGAGGAATATATGGATTGCCTTGTTGAAGTGAGGGGACAGTTGAATTTAGATGACATGAATCGATAATGTATACAATCAGTGTAGTTAGGTGATGCTCTCTAACACTATTCAGCTGCCTGTGAATAGGGGAAGAAGAGGCAGATGAATGGATTAATAGATTTCATACCCTAAAACATCTTTTTAGTCTTCTTACACCTTATACCCATATCTTTGTGACCCAATGATACTGGTCCCTTTTTGCTCCTTGCACAAGATACTCCATCTCCTCCCTAGTATTTTCAACTAACTGTCCTCCATGCCTCAAAGTCTCTTTTTCCTTATTTGTCCCTCCCAGCTTTCTTCAAGCCCTAACTAAAATCCTATCTTCTACAGACAGACTCTCCTAAGTCACTTCCCATAATTTGAATTCCTTCCTTCTGTTGATTATCTCTAATTTATCCCCTATGTAGTTTTTTTAGGTCTAGTAATTTGCATGCTATCTCGCTGATTAAACATGAGCTCATTCAGATCCCACAATCTAATCAGGATTTGGTTTAATTTGGTCATGGACTTTTAGAAATCTTTGTATGTAACACAGTGGGCATTTAATAAATGCTATTGGATTGACTGACTGAAAACTTTAAAAACCTTTGTCAATGTGAGCTGTCACAAAGAAATATGTTTTCAGAGCCTATTCTTTCTCTTTAGAATTAGAATCTCCTTAGAGTTCCCAAGAACTAACAGAACCTATAATAAAATTTTGTTTCCAGTTACAGGAGGGAAAAAGGGAGCTGGGCTAGATGGGGATAAAAACCATCTTCCTCTATAGGATGCACAGGACCTCACACTGAGCTTAAAATTTCAGAAATACTTTGGCTCACAGATCAGTTCCTCCTGCTGCCTCTCCTTCCTTTTCTCCATGGATCTAAGCAATGTGGTTCACTGCCTCTCTTCTATCAGTTCTTCTCATCTAAGCCTAATTCAAAAAGGGATGTAATTTTATCCTTTCTCCCATCTATAAATACATATTTTTTTTCATGTAATCAGGATTAAGTGACTTGCCCATGGTCACACAACTAGTAAGTATCTGAGGTCATATTTGAACTGAGGTCCTTCTGACTCCAAGGTCAGTGCTCTATTCACTACACATCTTGGTTGGTCCTTACACAAGTCTTTTTAAGGTTTTCTGAATGTAACAGGGTCAGCTACCCCAACTTATGAAATCCCTGAGGACAGGGACAGGGAACTAAAGACAAAGAGAGTTCCAAAGTGACTTGAGTAAAATTGAATACAACAGCAAAGGAGGAAGTTCTACAGAGAAAGTCAACATCATAGAAAGTCAGAGGAAGCAAGATGGTAATCTGTGCTTAACTTTACCTTATCTATCCTCTACTACTCCAATAACTTAGAGCAACGGGTCACTGAACAAGAAGTACTATGGGAATTTCAGTTTAATTTAACCTTGTGACTTGATGCCTAGCATTCCTGAGTCCTTCAATGAGTGGTTGCCCCTCCAGGATACCATCAGTTGGGAATTCTGTTGTATCTTCTTCATTCCTTTGTCAGGTTGTAAGAGGAATGACAGTAGTGAGGAGAGGAGGAAGAAAAGGAACCAAACAATTGACTTGTGTCTTTCCTAGAATTTTTTTATTAGGAGGATACCTATATATTGGGCTAGGTGGCACAGTGGATACAGCACTGGACTTGGAGTCAGGAGGATGAGTTCAAATTCTGCCTGTCACTTGACATTTACTAGCTTGTGTGATCTTGGGCAAGTCACTTAACTCCAGCTGTCTCACATCCATGACTATCTCCAGTTGTTCTGCTTCATATATGACTATTGGACCCAGGTGGCTCTGGTGAGAAAGTGAGTCTAGTGACTTAGGATAGCATCCTGTCACTCAAATCCAAATCATTGCTTGTCATGGTATCACCTCCCTGATGTCATGGTCTTCTTCAAAAATGAAAGACAAACATCAATCACCTATATATTGTACACAGTGATTTATGTCTAACAAAAACTGTCCTTCAAGGTAGATATTCAATTATACTTTATTTCTCTATTCATGCTTTACAGAAAAATAAAGCACTGTATTCATTATTTTAGTCAGACTTCGTCAAGGGTTGGCACTATTATGACAAATTCATATGACTAAAGCTTTGTATAGTTCTTAACCTAAAGGCTTTGACTTTAAAAAATATATTTTGATAATTGCATTTCAAATAATTGGTTTCCCTTATAACCCTATGTTTTATTTTATACATTTGAATACATTCTGAGGAGACCAAATAACACCAGACTGCCTAAGGACTCCATCAAATACATACACACACACACACACACACACACACACACACACACATACACACACACATATAAACACACACACATACACACACACAGAAATAAGTTAAAAATGGCTTAAGTAACTTCAAGTATAGTCTTCCACAAAGATTTATTAAGTGTTTGCTATATATCAATTATTTATTTACTCTATCTTGGGCACTATGCTAAGTACCATAAATACAAATATATGCAAGCAAAAAAACAATCTCTGTCCTCAAAGATCTTATGCTGTAATGACAGAAGATAACACACACATATCTATGTATATATATACACACATACCTACCTATGTACACATATACACACACACAAACACACACACACATACACACACACACATATATACACACAGCTGAAAAGGATGACAGGATATAGGAGAATGAAGAGAGGAAAAAAGAATGACAATTCCTAATCCAGATGCTTTCCTTAAAATTTTGGTAGCATAAGGACCTGACCAATTAAATAAAGAGGCCACATCAGTGGAATCATCTTCCAAGGTGAAAAGGCACCTGGGACACAGTAGAGAAATGTTAGAAGAGTCAAAGGTCAGAGAGGAATGAAGGAGTAAAGAGATCAGGGTCTCATAAGTTGTAGTTCAGGAACATCCTGACTGGGCAATTCTCTCAGGCTGACAAGAAGGCAACCTCTCAGATAAGGGCTGGATGTGGGGAAAAGAAGGATGAGGCCTCTCTGAAAAATCACTGCGAGTTTGGTGCTTCCTCAGAAATCCCCCTCAATGGAGCAAGAGGACAGAACTATTAGGATGACATGGAACTTGCTGGTTAGTTGACTAGCATTGAGAGCATCTAGTCAATGCTACTTAGGTCATTTGGTGAAATGGATAGAATACAGGGTCTGTGAAATCAAAAAAAGACCTGAGTTTAAATCTTGCCTCAATAACTTACTAGATGATACCTGAGCAAGTCATTTAACTTGTTTGCCTCAGTTTCCTCATATATATTAAATAATATTGCAAGCCTTTCCAGTATCTTTGCCAAAAAAACCCCAAATAGGCTCACAAAGGATCAGATATGACTAACAACAATACTACCTGATCGTTAATTAAGACTATTCACTCATTTTAAATAGTCAAACCTTGGCCTTTGCTAAGGCCCTTGATACCTCTAGGACCCAAGTGACTAGGTAATAGGACTCCTGGGGCTAACAGGTATATCTGCAACTCTGAAGTTGCAGGGCCTCAAGGACACGGGAGCTTTCCCATCAGACACATTCCCTTTGTCATCTCTCTCTCTTCTTCTTGGAGTAGCTGCTATTCAGAGAGAAGGAGGTCAATGACCCACCAATATGGCACCAATAGAAACAGTGGCTTATTTGAAATCTTCTGGATCAAGGACAGATGTCTATTGTTTAAGGATTTCAAAGGACTTTTAAAAGGTTCATTCATTCTCATGATGGCCTTTATTCAGTAAACAGGTAAAAAGGAAGTGTGATTTTTCTTAAAGTTATGACTGGGAAAAGGATTAAAATATCACTGGAATGAATATTGTGCTTAAGAATGTCTGCTTTTCTATGGTAAAAACTCCTAGGGTAATAAAGGCTGCTATAATATTAGCAATATCAGTTTGTTACAGAATAAAAAATGATTAGGACTACAAGATGAAATACTAACTGCATAAAAAAAATTCACTTTCTCTTTTAGGTACTCAGGCATCATTTTTCCTTCCTAAAAACTGACAGCAATCTAGATATGCTCCCACCAATTATATGGCAATTCCTTCGTTATAACATCACAATCTAAGCAGACAGGCTCTTTTGAGTTAGTTATGATTAACTAAAAGAGGAATTTAGGACTACCTCTCTACTCCTTTATGCCTAATTTACAAAAAATATAGAACTTTTGAAATTAAAACAGCTAAGCATAAAACTCTTTTGATAGGCACTGTTTTTTTTTAACAAATGTACAATTTAATACTAGACCTAAAGGATTCATTGTTAGATTCCATTTCTTCAGCAAAAGACAAAGCAAAAAGAAAGATGAAAGGGGAAGATAAGTATTCTCTAGAGAGGAATCTAGATGCATGGGTGAACCATAGGTCATAGAGTACCCCAGGCATGGAAGAATTGTCCATAAGTCCAATTATTGTCCTCAAATTTCTGTGAAGGCTCTGACAAACCCAAGCTTTTTCCCTCACTCATCTTGCATGAGGTATCAACCATTTCACTCTTCCTCTCTTCCCTTCATTTCCAATATTTGTACAGGATTGGAAAAAGGCACATTAAAATTCTGGCTCATACCTGACATTCCTTGAAACTTAATGAAAATAAGAAAAAAATTGAGTAGTGGTAATAAAATTAGCTATGTGGACAAGTCATTTTACCTATCTCTGGATTTCAATTTCTTCATTTGTAAAATGAAAGTATTGGTGTAGATCAGAGGCTCTTAACCAGGAATTTTTCTATTTTTAAAATATTTTATAATGATTTCAATATAATTGGTTTCTTTTAAAATCTCATGTATTTTATTTTATATATTTAAAAACATTATTCTGAGAAGGAGATCTGTAGGGTTTCTCAGTCATACATGACACAGAAAATGTTAAGAACTCCTGAACTTGATACCCAAGGCCCCTTCCAACTCCAACATTCTAAAAAGTCTTCTTGTTATTGTTACATTCTTTGTAATAAGAAAAAAAAGACCAATGATTGGAAGATGGTTGAATAAATTATTATTCTAATGCAACTGAATATTAGTGTGCCATAAAAATAATATATGTCAATAAAAAAAGATGTAGAAAGATTCATGAGAAGCAGTGTAAGATGAAGTCAGCAAAATAAAAGCAATACACACATTAAAAATGTATTATAACAATAAAGATGCCAACAAAATTTTATAACTGCACAGGTTCAAAAGGGGACATGGAACAAATAGGTAACTAGTGGTATATTATGAAGAAGTCTTATTTTTAACAATTATGGTAAATAGTTTAAAATTTTAAATAGTTTCAAAATATATTTCATTTGTTATTATATGTTCATTTGCATTTATTAATTTTATAATTTGGGGGGTTGTAGGGCAATGGGGTTAAATGACTGGCCTAGGGCCAGTGCTGCACCCACTGAACCACCTAGCTGCCCCTCAAATTTATAATTTTAAAAAATCTCTTTGCTATAATTCATTATTTGATTGCTTATTCAGACATTAGGATGACTTCTCCTGTAGTCCCATTTCCATCATTTCCACTCCACAGCAGTACCCTGCAAACTATTCTTCCTTTAAAATATTCATAACCTTCTTGTCTGGAACCTACAGACACAAAAACATCAACACTAAGCTCTGCAACACACCCTTTTTTCTATAGCCAAAGATCAAAAGAAGACCAGGACAATGATAAGAATGACATTCAGGTGTGTGATGGGATGCAGATAATGGATAAGTGGGATAGTTTCCTTTAAATGTAACAAAATCACATTGTAAAATGGTTTGGAAATTTTTTCTGCTTTCATAGAAAATTTTCTTTGGTGTAAGATTTTCTTTGACCCTCATCTTCCCTGAACTATCAAAGGGTACCAAACAAAATAGGGTTCTTCTGACAGGATATTTTGCAGAGCTCCTAAGATTGGAGTCAGGGATTAAAATTATTTTACTATAGTATCTTCTCCCTATTCCAAGACCAGCTTGTGTGTTCCCTCTAGTTTATGTTCAGAAACTGTATTGGACTGGGTTTCCCAATCTTGGGGTTTATTTCTCATCCTTTAGTTGAAGAGAAACAGCAAAGGGAGAATGGAAAAAGTGATTCTGGAATCACAGAACTTGAGGTCAAATCCTGCCTTTGTCCCTTACTGTTTATGTAACTGGCCAAATCACAATCTCCCTTGACTTCAGCTTCTTCATCAGTAAAATGAGGAGGTTGTACTAGATGACCTCTGAGGTCCCTTTCAGTCTAAATCCATGATTAGACTTGGGCCCAATGTCTATTCTATAAACTAAAAATTCCCCAAGCAAGAGAAAGAATCGTGTATCCTCCATTAGACTAGGTTCAATTGTTTCTGATTAATGATACTGAGGCAGCTAAGTGGCTGGAGTCAGGAAGATCTGGATTCAAATATGACCTCAGATACTCACTAGCAGAGTGACCTTGGGCAACTCAATCTCTGTTTGCCTAAAGCACTAGAGGAGAAAATGGCAAACCACTCCAGTATTTTTACCAAGAAAATTCCATATACAGTTCACAGAGAGCTGGACACAATTGATAGATTGAACAACAAAGTTAAAAAATTATATAGTTCACATCATAGAGCACTTTAAAGTTTGCTAAGGGATTGATAGTTCACCAGAGGAAGATGAGGAAATTAAAATTGAGAAGGTTTTATAATTAAACCAGAGTTTTGCAAACAGTAATATCCAAGCAAGATTCACACCTAGGTTTTCCTGAATTAAAGTCCTGTCTTCTATCCACAATACACCCTCTCTAACTAAACTTAAAAATAGATAAAGCTGACCCCTTCAAAGATAGAGGGAGTTATGGGACTCAATGATAGAGCAGTGAAACTGGAGTCAGGAAGACTTGAATTCAAGTTCGACCTCAAATTTGACCCTGAACAAGTGATTTAAACCTCTGTTTGCTTCAGTTTCCTCAACTGTAAAATAGGAATAATATAAGTATTTAATTCTCAGGGTTATTGGGATCAATAAATGAGTTGTTATTTATTAAATATCTTTTAAACTTAAAAGCACTAACTATAGAAATGCTAGCAATGATAATCATGATGAAGTTTATCTCCAGTAATTAGAAGATGAGAACAGTAAAGATCAAGATGTTAGAGAGAAAACTTTACCCACTGGAAGATGTCAATGTGTTAAAAATTTGGGACTTCCAAACACGTAGCCAGACTAGACTATAAATTTAGTAGCTTACAAAAGTCATTTCCTTTTTCTTCAACCCTATGTATGTCATGTACATATAAGCAACACATTTCTCAGGCAAGAGCTTTAGTTCATCTGGAAAATTTTAAATACTCATAGAATAGCAGAATATCATATTTGAAAAGAATCCCAGAGATCACCAAGTCTGTGGTATACACACACTAAGTAGTCATTCAAACTCTGTCTAAAGAATATCAATGATGGAGAATTTATAGTCTCCTAAGAGAACCCATCTCACTTTGGTATAGAAACTCTTAATTTTTAGGAAGTTTTCCCTTTCTTTATTGTTAGAGGGACAACCAGAACATCAGATAATGGGAGCAAATGAACAGAGTCAGCTTTAGTCCCAAGAAGACCTGTGTTCTAGTTTAGTCTCTGATACCCACTGGCCATGTAACCCCCAGAGGCAAGTGCACTTAGCCTCTCAGTGATCTATAAGAGACAACTCTATGAAACTGTAAAGGCCAAAATAGATGCCCATCTATACTGGAAGAGGAAGATCCTTCACTGGAAACTCCTCATATCAACAAAATCCAACAGGAGCAGAAATGGTTTTAAACATGCAAATGAAGAAAATTTGAGAGGTTGTTATAAGCTAAGAATTCAAGATCTATTATTCAAAAACACAATTAGATAGGCATAGAGCATCTCAAAGCACAACCAACTGGACCCTCAGATAGTGCCTGGCATATTAGTAGAGTAGAGTAGTAATAAAGGCTTGGCTTTTGCTTAATTGACTTTGTTTCAGAAATAGAAATAGCAATGGTTAGAAGTAACTTTGATCCCCTCTTAATTAAGCAAACATTTTCCTCTCTGAAACACACAACAGAGAGCTCCATGAGGAGAGAATATGGAATCAAGATCAGGAGAATCTAAGGATTCTTTTTGCCCTGCTGGCCAAATCCAGGCAGGGGACCTGTTTTTGTACATTTTATATGTAAAATGCATATTAAAAACTGGCTGGCGAATGGCCAGGGTACAGATCTTTGTTTTAGGTCATAGACCCTTTCTAGGAAATACAGAAAAAGAATTCTTCAGAGAGCTGATATTGTCTTCAGGCAGCCAAGAACAACTTGATCTCTTTTCAGTCCCGACTGGTAGCAATTCTGCCCCCCCCCCCACTAACCCCCACTACCCTTCCCTATCCATCCCCCCAGTCACTGTACAAATATCTCTGACACACATCAAAGGTAGTCCATGGGACTAGGTATCAGGATACCTGTGTTTTACTCATTACGTGTCATTTAACTTAATGTCACAGTTTTCTAATCTGTGAAATGAGTATATTATCTGTCCCACTTTTCTCATGGGTCTGTTATGAGGATAAATTGAAGTAATGAATCTAAAAGTACTTTAAAAATTTTTAAATGTTAAAATATTATAAGAGCAGCAGTATGGCATAATAGATTAAAAGGTCCATTAGATTTATGAAGACTGGTGTTCAGATCTTGCCTTTGACACATACTGGCTATGGGACCCTTAGAATGCAAAGGAAGTACCGATCTGCATTATTAGAATAAATTTCTCATTGGGAGCTTTCTACATTGTGATGAAATCACAGGTTCAGTAAAAAAAAAATAATGCTTTTAGTTATTATTTTTCCTTCACTTCAGAAATATTCACTAGCACTACCAGACACTAGAGAATCTCCTTCTGCCCATTCAGGAATGTTTGAAGCAGAAAATATGTAAATAGAGTTGAGTCCAAGTTAGACTATCTCAGCATTGATCCTTTGCACTTTCTTTGTTTTCTATGCCCACCTTTTTGTAGGTGAACCTAAGGAAGGTCAAGATTATATATGTACCTCTATCTCATCCTCTCACCTCCACTACTCAGTCCTGTTGAAGGATGTTGACAGAACTTCAGCCTTCTAAGAACTGTGACCCCAAGGGACCCCTTCATCCAGGATCACCTCCCTTAGTTCTGAGGGGCTAACCACTGAGACAGAAGATAAGGCTACTGTTACAGAGACTTGTTGGTGAGAAAGAGATGTTTATTGTGTGGAGCCAGACAAATGGAAAAAAAAAAATTCACAGACAGATAGATCATCTGCATGCCTCCCACCACAGCTCATTCTGCTGAAGTAAGACTATCTCAGGGTGAGTGCTGCCTCAGGGGACCTTGGATCTCCCTGAGTGTTACTCCCTCAGCTACTCCTGTAAGAACCTCTTTATACTCAGTTTACCTCCCCTAGTGCCTCAAGAGCAAGGACCACAGGTCAAGGGGAGGGTAAGTGACTTCCCCACTCCCAGGGTGAGAGGCTGGCACCAGTGAGAGCAGGGCTAGCCTCTAGGCATCCTTTCTGTCTCAGGGAAGAGGGTTGGGCTCTCACTGGTGACTAAGGATTGCTTGATTCTCTAAAAGAACTCCAGGCTCCTCACCAGGGACCTGTTGCTCTTCTACCTTCACAAACAGGGAAATGCAGAGGCAGAAGCAGTGTAGGTGAAAGGATTCCTGTCAGAACTTTGTCTCCCCAAATCTGACGCCTCCACAGATAGCTCTCAGGGCTTTGGGAGCTATGAATTCACAGTTAAAAGACTAACCAAAGGAATAAATCCAAATACAAACATGTCAGATGATCCATAAAAGAAAAGGTATTCTTTTAATTCCATGAAGTCATTCTCCATGGACTAGGGGTGGAAAGTTAGCAAGCATAATGCTGTTGTTCAGTCATTGTTTTTTTTCAGTCATGCCCATCTCTTTGAGACTCCATTTGAGTTTTTCTTGGCAAAGATACTGGAGAAGTTTCCATTTCCTTCTCCAGGTCATTTTATAGATGAGGAAACTGAGGCAAACAGCAAATAGAGATCAAATGCTTAACAAGGTATGAGACACTGTTAAGCACTGAGGATATAAACAGTTTCTGCCCTCAAAATAGATTACATTCCAATGGGGGAATGGAAAGGAATTATATACATGCATGTATATAATTAATTTAAACAAGGTGTTAAATCTTCAGAGTTTGGTCCCCCCAAAAAAGCAAAACAGAATTAGTTAACATATATATATATGTATGTATACATTTATTAATATTTCTCTAATCTTGCTGATTACTTAGGCATGCATATGTGCTAGACAACTGGACCCCAAAATGAAAATTTGGAGAGGGATTCTTATACCATTCCAATATCAGAAGGCAGGATTTGAAAAAGCTGCCTCGGAGTCCATCAAATGAATGGTCCTCAACTCAGGATGGAACTGGGTCTCAGACACACCTCCCAGGAGTATGTCCAGGAGGACATGCCAGGGCTTCTCCCTAACCCAGAATCTCTGTGCCTTCTTATTTATACTAAGTACTCCACCAAGACTGTGAACCTACCCCTTCCAGGATATCGGCACCACTAAATGACCATTAATACAACCAGGAGATTTATATTTATGATTAGAAGACAACAGAATATATGGGAGCAGGAAGCAGGCAGATCTCTTACTGATGGTGGGATCTGAGCTGAACTGGAGCCAAGGACAATATTCCAGGCTTGAGGTGGCAAGCAGAATCTGAGTTATAGAATGAATAGAAGTGAATGATATATAAGAAGACTAGAGAGAAAGCGGCGAGTTGGGAAAAACTTTAAAAGTCAAACCAGATTTTTTTTTCCTTTGAGACTGGAGGTAAAAAGGAGCCAGTCATTGGAATCTATCAAGTCTATTAAAAAAAAGGATAGTATAGGTGGCATTTCTCTTCCTACCCCAACACGATTCTGAAACTATCCATCCTTCCCTACCCAACCCTACCCCAGGTCCTCCACAGATTCTCCCCAGAAGCACCTGACCCTTCCTTCCCTAGGGAGGGGTTGTTAGTTCCCAGCCCAAAACAAAAGACTCACCCAGGATTTCAAAGGCTCCCTCAGGGTTTGGGGAGGAGTTTTCTGGCAAATGCCTCCAAGTGAGGCTTTTCAAGGTAAACACCCCCATCAGTCCTCCTCGACCCCAGCTGAGAATGTGTTACCAGTCTTCTAGAGTGAACTTCTTTTGGCACAAATTGCAGTTCAGTTAAAAAAAAGGAAGAAAGATATGTGAGGTGACTCTTCCCAGTACCTTCTATTAAGATCATTAAACCTGAAGGAGAAGACTGTTAGGCAGTCTTTTTTTAAAACAGAGAGAAGGATTAACAATCCCCACTGTCAGAGAGGTTGAGGCTGGCAAAGCTTGGACCTTAGACTTCTGAGACACAAGGGGCTAAGGTGATCTGATGGCCTCTCTAAGTCTGAGATTTGGGTGGGGGGTGGGAGTGGACAGGATGCCTAAGGAAAGATAAACTGACCCAGATTGGAAATGGAACAAGTTAAAGCTCTGTGCTGATGAGATTGGACCCACAAATAGCCTCTGAATTTACAGCCTAGATAAAAGAGGGAGATGCAGTATTTTTAAAAAGAATTCAGAGAACAGAACAGAAGGATGGTCAGAAAGAAGCAGAACAACTTTTGGAAAGCTACAAGTTGAACTTTCTATAAACTAAGAAAAGCAAGTTTTACATAATGGAAATCTGAAGTTTCTTGTGTAACTCACTTTCCATTCTTCCGTATGTATGTATGTATGTAAACACCCATTTCATTTAATGTTTGTTAAGTTGTGAATAAAAAATAAAAGATAAATAAATAACCAAGATAATGAATAGGAGTTTACTTTTCTTTACTTCTCCCTGCCTCACCCCTACCCAACCCCATTTGAACTTTCTGACCTGGGCTGCCTGCCCTATTCCCAGTCCCTGTGGAAGACCCCTAGTTGGATTCCCAGCCTCAGCTTCAGAACCAGTGCAAGTGAGTGAAACTACACTGGGAATCTGTTCTACTCCTTGTTGTGTCTGATAATATAATAGATGCTTAATAAATTTTTCATTGATTGGTTTTTAACCTGTTTAGCTCCCATTCTCCCCACTTAGGTATAAATCTTCTTCTGTTCAGGGTGCAGGCTACTGCCCCCAGACCTTAAGGACATTGGGCAGAGGGTTGGTAGGCTATACTGACTTACCCACCCAAATAGCAGGAGGAAATGAGAAAGTTTGAGTCAACATCCCAACTCTCATCAGTCAGCTAGGGGATCCTCTGCCCTGACCTACCTCTAGTTCTATGCCTGCATATTGGCTCAATTTTCCTCAGGGAATAATCTTTCTGATTTGGACACCCCATTCACATGGCTTGCCCATTGACCCAGATAGCTTCTCTGTCTTCCCAATGAGCCAGATCTTAGATGCTTCTGAGTGGTCCTCTCCTGTTATTTAAATTAATCAAAGTTATTATTAGGGAAGAGGAAAAAAGTAGTCAATATCTATCTCCATTCCTGGTCACCCACTTCAAATAAGCAACACAATTACTAGCTTCTGCATATCATGCTCAGTCCTCCTTACCTCTCAGCCCTGTTTTTCAATTTACACTTGTGTATTGTGGAATATTACAGCTAAATTTGTTTTGTCTTATTCCCTCTTCTAGAATATAGGCAGCAAAGACTGGATCTTCTTTAAATTTTGCATCTTCCTCAATACCCATGGCAACGATATTCACATTGTGGGTGCTTAATGAGTAATTTCTGCTGGCTATGGCTTTGTAAGTCACTTTACTCTTTAATACTCTGGGATACTAAAACAAAATGAGCACCCTTGCAAGTTGTATTTTGACTTAGTTTTTAAATATAATATTATTTGTTATTTTATAGAATTATTACTTATTTTGTTAAATATTTCCCAATTGTATTTTAATCTGGTGGGGTTTCACTTGGAAGTGCAGTGGATGTTTACTTGTATTTGTTCTGCATATTTGATGTCTCTACTCTAGATAACCATATAAGATTAGAAGTTGCCAGAGGAAATGGTTACCTGCTTTGATTCAGGGTGTTTCCTCTCCTGGGAGTTACTTAAACTAATTGATACCTTAGATCCAATCCTGAGTTCTAACCCAAGCAAAAAAAATTCCTGAGACAAAGCTGAAGTTCTCCCTTGATATCAAGGTCTCCCTCTAACTCACAACAATAACAATTCACATTTAGATTATCCTTTAAGATTTACAGAGCACTTTCCTAACAAAAACTTTGTGAATTGAATCAGAAGAATTATCTCTATTTTGCAAATAAGAAAGCTTGTCTTACTGAAGTTGAGAGATTCACCCAGAGTCACAGTTAGTTGAATGTCAATGATAATAATAAAAACTTAGCCTTGGGTGTTTGAATAGCTTTTAACAATTTTTTTTTTTGTAGAAAAGGGCTATCTCCCCAAGGGAGGGAACCCCAAACTATGACAATGTCCAGCCTTAAATACACTTTGAAAGATTTTCTCCTCTCCTCTGGATCATTGGAGTCACTGCTCTGAATCATCAGGGGGACAATCTAATTGATATGACCACCCCATACTACTCTTTAATGTTTTGCTGCTATATACACTCACAGGGGGAGTGCATATATAGTAATAAGTATGGACCTCATTAAGCAAGTGCACTTTGCAGAGGTCCATTAGTCAACCCAGGCCTAGTTGGAGCAGATCTCAGATTGGAAGATCCCTCCCAGTTGGGTGGTTAGTGGGGGTCAATTCCTTAATCTCTCCTTTTGTCTTACTCTCACATTCCTGCACTTAGTCTCAATAGCCATATACCAACTGAAATCTTTGTAATGGATATCCTTAACTAATAGTTAACCAAACACTCTGGGATTTCTCACAAGTAACAAGATACAAACCCTTTCCTTTATAGCCTCATCCCTCATCACTGTTCTGATGGCCTTACTCTACCCTTAGCTATGTATACAGCTTTCTAGTTCTGGCTGATTTCATCTTACTGTTCATTATGTTTTTCAAATCTGGCCATTGCCCTGCAAAAAACAATAGATAGATAGATAGATAGATAGATAGATAGATAGATAGATAGATATAGATTAGGGATAGAGAGATAGAGATAGATATAGATGATATAGATATAGATATAGATATAGATATAGATATAGATATAGATATAGATATAGATATAGATATAGATATAGATATAGATATAGATATAGATATAGATATAGATATAGATATAGATATGGGTATGGGTATGGGTATGGGTATGGGTATGGGTATGGGTATGGATAGAGATAGACATATAGATTAGATACCGATTAGATATAGATTAGATATAGATAGATATGAACCTTGTGCTAAACTCATAGATAGATGGATAGATAAATATAGATATATGAATCTTGTGCTAAACTTAACTAGAAGTCTGTAGACAACAACTGCCAGCATTTTGATTGGGTGAAAGATATAAATAGAAAGAACTTGAGAAGGAGAGGTTATCAAGCGATGAAGTTAGAGGTAGGGGGATGAAAGTGACACTGAGGGTAAGGAGCATTCCAATTCTCATCTTAACCAACTCACTGAGAAGAATGAGTAAAGATATAATGAGTACTGAAAATGGTAGTCAGGGAAGCCATGCCACCTGAAGGAAAGCAGAGCTATCTGAAGGGAGACAGATTTCAGTAATACCTAGTGCAGGGAAGGACTGAAAGAGAAAAAGATTAAGAATAAAGGGAAATTTGTGCCTATAGAATTGACATTCCATCAATTGCTCATGAGTAGGCTGAGGAATGTAATAAAAATGACAATCCTACCTAAATTAAATTACTTATTCAGTGCTATACCAATCAACTTCTAAAAATTACTTTATTGAGCTAGAAAAAATAGTTACTAAGTTCTTATGGAGAAACAAAAAATCAAGAATATCTAGGAATTAATGAATTAATGAATCAATGAAAAAATACAAAGGAAGGTGGTCTAGCCATATCACATCTAAAATTATACCATAAAGCATCAGTCATAAAAACTGCTTGGTACCAAGATAGAAAATGGTAGTTCAGTGGAATAGATTAGGTGCAAAAGAAATAGTAGTAAATGTCTATAATAATCTAGTATTTGATAAACCCAAAAGATTCTAGCTTTTGGGATAAGAACTCACTCTTTTTGGAAAATACCATCCATATCTGGAGAGGGAACTGTGGAGTTTGAATGCAGACCAAAGCTAATTTTTTTCAATTTTTAAAAATTGCCTCATGTATTATGACATTTTTTGGCTCTAATTTTTTTCTTCTTTTTGAATTGATTCTTCTTTCACAATATGATTAATGTGAATTTATGTTTAATATAATTGCACACGTAGAACCTATGAAGACTCTGCTTCTTATTCCCCTTTCCTCCAAAAGGAGGAGATTGGTTGATTCTTATATATGTGAACACCTGGGGCACCTACTCTAAACTTACATATGTCATGTCTCCTTTGAACTGTTTCAATTCTGCCTTCCTCATAGAGCATAGCACCCTTACTGATGAGGGCACACCATACTGGGTGTTCCTGTGCCAGTGTCTTCCATGCTGTACAATCCCTCTCTTGAGGGAGGGGGAGGGAAGGGAGAGAGGAAGAAAATATTTTGGTCATGGATTCAGATTACTTGTTCATATGGTAACAGTTCCCATTCTATTTCCCTTTCTTATTTCCCAGCTCTATCTCACTAATCTCAGCTCTGCATCTCCAGGGATAACCTACTTTTTTGCTCCATGATCTCAGTGCTCAGGAAAAAGCTGACAACTCTGAGTAAGAAAGAACAACAACCAACAATCATGTAATAAGCAATCATTCTGGGGGCAGAGCCAAGATGGTGGTGTGAGGGCAGAGCCAAGATGGCAGCATGAAGACAGCATTTCTTGGAAACTTCCCAAAAAACTTCCAAAAGCCATAAAATTATGATTCTAGCCAAAATTTAGAGGGGCAGAACCCACAGAAAGACTGAGTGACATATTTTACCAATCCAAGATAACTTAGAAGTTCCACAGGAAAAGTGTGTTTCACCAAGACTGGGAGCTGGAAAAAGTCCTGGTCCCAGCACAATCTTGGAACAGCTTGAAGTGGCAGTGAGAGAATTCTGCTACACCATAATGAGTGTAGAGTGAGGAGCGCCAGCCACAGAACCAGAAGCAAGAATCAGGAGAAACCAGCAGCCTGCACCTCCAGAGCATGCCCACAGATGGTAAGGGGGTCAGGGGAGACTGAAGAAATTTCTCTACTCTCCCTGGGGGCAGGACTCTGCTTTTGCCCACACTCAGATCCAGGTTGAAGTTTGGGCTTCCATACTAAGATAGCCTAGCAGGTCTCCTCCTTACAGCTCCAGGCAGAGTAGAGTGCTGTGTTCACCTACATATCAAAGCACAGACAAAAGAGCATAAGACCTTGGAGGAATAAAGGTCCCAGTGGGCTGCCCCACCCCCAAAAAAACTCCAAAGCCTTAGAAGTGCTGTAAATTAGTCTTGGACTGAGGAAATGAGTAAACAACCGAAAAAGAAGAATCTGACCATAGAAAATTACTTTAGTCCCATGGAAGGTCAAAACACATACTCAGATGACAACAAAATCGAAGCTTCCATATCCAAAACCTCCAAGAGAAATAGAAAATGGTCTCAGACTATGGATGAGTTCAAAAAAGACTTTGAAAAGCAATTAAGGGAGGTGGAGGAAAAATTGGGAGGAGAAATGAGAGGGATGCAGAAAAATCATGAAAACCAAATCAACAGCTTGGTAAAAGATATACAAAAAATACTGAAGAAAATAATTTGTTAAAAATTACTTTAGACCAAATGGAAAAAGCAAAACAAAAGGCAAATGAGAAGAATGGCTTAAAAAGCAGAACTGGCCAGCTGGAAAAAGGAGATATAAAAGCTCTCTGAAGAAAATAACTCCTTTAAATGCAGAATGGAACTAAAGGAAGCTGATGACTTTGCAAGAAATCAGGAAGAAATAAAACTTCCAAAAAAAGTCAAAAATTAGAAGACAATGTGAAATATCTCATTGGAAAAACAACCAACCTCGAAAACAGATACAGAAGAAATAATTTAAAAATTATTGGGCTACCAGAAAATCACATCCAGGAAAAGAGCCTAGACTTCATTTTTCAAGAAATAATTCAGCAAAATTGCCCTGAGATCCTTGAAGTAGAGGGTAAAATAGAAATTGAGGGAATTCACTGATCACCTCCTGAAAGAGATCCCCAAAGAAAAACTTCCAGGAATATTATAGCCAAATTCCAAAACTCCCAAATCAAAGAGAAAATTCTAAAAGCTGCCAGAAACAAACAATTCAACTACTGAGGCTCCATAGTCAGGATTACACAGGATCTGGTAGCATCCACATTAAGGGCTCATAGGGATTAGAATATGATATTCCAGAAGGCAAAAGATCTTGGTTTACAACTGAGAATCAACTACCCAGCAAAACTGAACATCCTCTTTCAGGGGAAAAGATGGATTTTCAATGAAACAGGGGGCTTTCAAACTTTCCTACTGAAACAACCAGAGCTGAACAGAAAAACAACCAAGTACAAGACTGTGGTGAACCATAGAGGGGGTGGGTGAGAAGGACTAACTATGAGGAACTTATTGATATTGAACTGTTTGCATTCCTGCATGGAAAGAAGATATTTATAACTCATATGAACTTTTCATTTATAAGAGCTGTTAGAAGGAGCATATAGAGGGGCACAGGAAGGAGTGGAATATAATGGTATAATATAGTAAAAAGATGGAGTCAATGGTGATAAAGGAAAGTACTGGGAGGAATGGAAAGGAGATGAAGAAGCTAAAAAATTTCATAAAGGGTCAAGAAAAAACTTTTTCAATGGAGTGGAATGGGGGAAGGCAAGGGGGAATGAGTGAGCCTTCATTCTCATCAGAAATGGCTCAGAGAGGAAATAACATACACACTTAATAGGGTGAGGAAATCTATCTCATCCTAGAGAAAAATGAGAAGAAAGGAATGGGAGAAGGGGGAATTGGGGGAGGGAAGGGGAAATAGGTGATAGAAGAGAGGGAAGATTGTGGAAGAGAGTTCTCAGATACAACACCCTTTTAGACAGGGACAGGGTGAAAGGTGAGAGAGAAGAGAATAAATGAGAGTGGGGAGGATTAGAGTGGAGGTACAGCTAGTAATACCAACTGTGGGAAAAATATTGAAGTAACTTCTCTGGTGGACTTATGATAAAGAAAGCTACTCACCCCAGAGACAGAGCCATTGGAATCTGAACACAGACTGAAGGCTCACTATTTTTGAGGTTTCTCATCTTCGGGGGGGGGGGGTATGTTTACTTTTATAACAAAAGTATTATAATAATATAAAATAAATTAATCTAGGGAAAAAAGAAAAAGAAAAAATAAGTGATCATTCTGATGTCAGGCCCTTTGCAAAGCCCTAGTGATACAAATACAAGCAAAAAAAAAAAAAAAAAGACAATCATTGTCCTAAATGGGCTTATCTTCTAATGAGGGAAGACAACACATAAAAAGAAGCATAAATCCAAGACCAGGTGGGTGAAGATATTTGCATGGGGTTATGGTGAGGGAAAAGATGCTGAGGACCAGGAGTGAATCCTGGAGACGAATGAAGGAAAAAACATGGAGTTTCTGGAAGGAATTGCACTCAGAGGAAGGAGCTGCAGGATCAGGGAAGATCTTTCAGGATGGCAGCTGGGAGAATGGAAGAGAAAAAATCCAGAGAGTCAAGATTAGATCCTAGAGAGGATGAAAGAGAACAGGATCTTAGTCATTATTTCCATTTAGTTGTGTCTGATTTTCTGTGACCCCATGGACCATAACATGCCAGAGCCTTCTGTCCTCCACTATCTCACTGTCTCATGTTCTTGCTTGCATGACACTATCTCTATATCTCATTCCCTGCTATTCCCTTCTCCTTTTGCCTTCCATCATCCCCAACTGCTGACATAACTAAACAATCCAAGACATTAAAGTATCGACCTCATTCCTGTGACACAAAAAGATGATTAAACAAATTGTCTACCAGTCCACTTACGGTATCTTAGAAATCAGAATCAATAACATCATTACTTTCCGAGTCTCTTGCTATGTTGACATAGTTAGAGTTAAGTTCCCTACAGAGAGATAGACTTGATATATTACTTACGACATTTGTTTCAGCTTGTCCATGAGGTAAATGTAACTTCTTAAATAAAGTGGGGATAGCATGTGATCTGACACCCATATCTCATCTAACAGATGAACTTCTGTAGCTATATTACTATTTCATCACATTTCTAAACAAGATGTATGAGACAATTAACTAAGATGCACCTGTTCTATATATAGTTGTACTTCGAAAGAGCTACTGACCTTTTCTTCAGCAAGGCAGAAAGGTTAGCCAGTTGGTGTAGGTTCCAGGGGAACCCAGCAGTGAATAGCTACTTAATTTAAATGCCTTAAAGCCCATTTTTCACACCGCTAAAATAAAGACAGGTAATAATGGAGCACAGTCATGAAAATCTAGTTTTACATCTTTGGTTTTAGACTGAATATTTGTGACTATTGCATTCAGTTTTGACATCTTATTTGCTTACCTAGCTGGGGTTTTTTCCCCTATAGCCCAGACATGATAGAACCTTATCCAAAATTCATAGGCTAATGTCTAGGGTGACTCTGAAGGGGCTTATGTACAATATTTAGAGTTGGAAAGAATCTTAGAGATCACCAAGTCCACCTTCACTCAATG
The DNA here is from genome assembly GCF_037893015.1 of Macrotis lagotis. Taxonomy (NCBI): domain Eukaryota; kingdom Metazoa; phylum Chordata; class Mammalia; order Peramelemorphia; family Peramelidae; genus Macrotis; species Macrotis lagotis. Next base: position 373,889,128 of record NC_133658.1, read on the forward strand.
CATGAATATTTCCTACAATTCCAACAAATCTCTGCTTGAATGCCAACTCTCCATTTCTAAGGATGGACCCTCTACTTTGGATGTAGCCCAAGAATGACTGATGTGACTCCAGCTCACCCCTCCCCCCCACCCCAGAGAGAGAGAGAGAGAGAGAGAGAGAGAGAGAGAGAGAGACTGGTCATTACTTTCCTAGTCTCTCCTTATGTTGGCATAGTTAGAGGTAAGTTCCCTACATAACTTTCCTTTCATTTGTCACTCTTTATTAGATAATTTAGAAAATACCTTCATTTCACTGGTGCCAACCAGTTTCTTCCTCTATGAATGACTGGGTAATTTCTGATTGTTGTCAATTAGTTCTTTAGTTTGATCCCTTAGGGACTCTGGCCTTTGACCAGAGTATAAATGCTGTTGAATAGATCTACCCCACATTTGACCAAGAGCAATGAAGGCCACACCATCAAAGCTGTTCCCTGTTCTCATCTATTCTCCTTTTCCCATTACGAGTAATAATGTTATGTTAAGTTGCTGCCCCTGCATGGTACTCCTGAATCTGAACTTTCCTTCACTATCCAACCAAAACCCCCACAGCTTTTTCTTAAAATCCCAGACATTATACCTCCCTGTCCCTTCAAATGTCAACAATTTATCAAATCAATCTTGAAAGGCATAGGGCCTCCAGAAATGTGAATTGTGTGTTTTATGAAATTTGCATGTTTTAATTGATAAGAAATTTTCTTTAAATGTAGCTAAAATTCGACTCTTCCAACCCTTGTTCCAGGATCTGTTCTCTAGGACCAAGCAGAGATCTAAAGCACTGTTCATATGACAACTCTTCAAAAACTTGAAGAGCTGTTCATGTCTCCCTCACCAAAAATCAGTTAACCAAACGTTAAGTGCCCATCTTGTGTCAAATGTTGTTTTAGTTTGTCCATCTTTTTCAAAAGGACCAATGACATCATGGAGTAACTTTTTATGAATTGGATTAAAGGAGACAGAGTTGCACAAAGTCATAAGCCTCATTCTTTCTTTCAGATTCATAGAAGTCAACTGGCAGGACAACAGTCAGGATGCAGTGGCTAACCTTGTCCTCTTCATCTTCAGGGTCTAACCAACTGCTAAGCACTCTATAACACATGCTACAGTTGCCTTCATGGTCCTGTTCTACCAGGGGAAGTTTTCACATGCTTAGGTCACTTCACCCCTAAGTCACTGAGGGGTTTTGAGACCCACTGGTTACTCTCAATTTGGTTTATCCTATCTGTCAGCTTTCTCTGTCAGATACTGTGCTATGTGATATAAATACAAAGAATGAAACAATTCCTACTCATAAGGAGCTTATATCAAACATGGGAATCAACAAAGGCATATATAAGTAAACACCCAATATATCATCCCTTCCTCAGATTAAATATCTCCACTTCCTTAACTGATTCTTATATGATATGATTTCCAACCCTGAAACTACTCTGGTCACCCTGCTACCAGACACATTGACATTCATCAAAGTCCTTTCTAAAATGTGGTATATGGAACTCATAGAGTATAGTACTCCAGGTATAATCTAAACAAAATTGTGTCTCCCTTATTATTAGCAGGATGCCTCTACTAATGCCTAAGATTATAGTAGTTTTTTGGCTACTGCAGCACAAAGTTGATTTATATTAACTTTGAGTTCCTTAAATCTCCAAATCTTTTTCACAGTAACCAATAACTCCACCATACTGTTTTTCTCCAACAGACTTTTTAAAATACCAATTTTATACCAATACATATTTTTTCTTTTAAATCTTGATTGGATTCATTTCATCATTTTATCAAGTTGAATTTTTTTAATGAATCTTGATATTGTGATTCAACATAATAGCTTGGCATTGTTTGAAAAATCAATAAGAATGTCACCTTATCATCTTCACTTCTTCACCAGTAAACCTAGACTAGGTCTCCCAGTTCTGATTCATGGAGTTTTACCTTATTTTTCAGGACCCCAGTCCTTCCCATAACTTCAGCCTGAATCTTAGCCATGCCAATGTGCTTTCCCCCTCCCCTTTATGTATTGTCTTCCTCTGTTAAAATGTAAATTCCATGAGGACAAAGAATATCTGGTGTATACATATATATATATATATGTATATGTGTATTCTATATATACACCATCATCTAAGTCATTGCTCAAATGTTGAAAAGCACAGATTCATAGAAATATTCCCTAGTATTTCTCTAGAAACTTTTTTCCAAATTGACATGAGCCCATTAATGACCACTGTTGGAGTCTTTTCACCTCACCAATTCTGTCTCCCTAATAGCTTTATCATCTTCCACATATTTCTCTTTCTTTTCAGAAAGAATATCCTGAGATATTTATGTCATGCCTCACTAAAATTCTGGTATGATCTGTGGCATACCTGTGATCTAACAGTCAGAAACAGAAATGAGTTAGCCTGGTATGACCAGTTCTTGCAGAACCTATACTATCTCATAATTATTACTTCCCTTCTAAAGTTTATTAACTATTCCTCAATAATACATTATACATTTTTACCAGGAAAGCTCACTGTCTTATAGTCTGACAAAACATCCTCTCTTCCCTGAAAGTCTTGATCTTCTCCTGAATAATGACTCATCTGCTCTTCATGACTTTTCATGATCACTGAGAAACCACATTCATTAATCAGTCTTTAGTACTTTGAGGTGTTTTTCCTCCTGCCCTGGTGACTTAAGAATCCAGTGGAGTGTTTCCTTTTTTCTTCTTCCCTGGCTCAATCTGTGTTCATGCTGTAGAACTATGTTCTTCAAATAAGTTCCCTTGGGTCAACTTCTCATCTTGATTTTTAAGCCATGGAATCCTATCTATCTTTTCTCTGAATACCTCTAAAAGCTTTCTACCAAAATGTAAAGAATACATAAAACTGTGCTGAACTTTTCCTTCTTTGTAGATCATAATACCTAATTCTCTTTATTCCTACTACCATCTTTTCCTGGAGATGGAAAATTTAATTTATTAAAAAAATTGATATGATACCCAATATATGAGTATGGTTTCATCTGACAGATTCTGCCTTCATCCCCCATATTGCTTAAGCCAAAGAAGATTTCCTTTCCCAACTCTTCCCTCTCAAAAAAAACTTCCCCAATATAGTGTCATTTTACCTATGAATAGTTCATAATAATATCCAGAATAACCAAGAGAATAGTAAATTTTCATGGGCTCTAGAATCATTGAATGAGAGTAAAAAGAAATTTCAAAGCAGGAATTCTTAAGCTGGAGTTCTTAAACTTGTTTTCTTTTTTATATTTACATCCAAAAATTTTAAAAGTATGAGCTATATTTTAATTACACTATTTCAATAAACTTTCTTTGTAATCTTGTATATTTTATTTTATGTTTTTAAAAACAATATTCTTACAAGGAGTCCATAGGCTTCATCAAACTGTTATAGGGGTCTGTGATGGAAAAGATGCTAAGAAATCCTGCCTGAGAGGGACCTGCTGTTTAAATTTCCTTAAAACATCCATTCTACTTGAAAATATCCTTGAAAGGAAGTTCATTAATTCCAGCTCTGCCAGGGTTGCTAGAAGGTAGCCACCTACTGCCTCTCTATCCTTGAATAAATCACTTTCCATTACTTTGGCCTCACTTTTCTTATCTGGCAGGGTTCAGGAGGACAACAGGAGAAGAGAGGAAGCCTTTTTGGAATATGATCTAAGAAACAAGACCAAAAACTGCTGGATGAAATCATAACAATATATTTGATTTGTCAAACCTGTCTTACTTTCGCCAATGTATTTGCCACCTTCTTTTTAATTACCAAGGTTCACAACCTTAGTGCCATCTATAATTCTTCATCTTTACTCTATAGATGCGTCTCTTGAATCTGTCCCTTTCTCCACTTACCCTAAACCTAGTTAAAAACCCACATTGCAGGGGCGGAGCCAAGATGGTGACATGAAGGGATCTAGTCTTAGGAGCTCTCTGATAAAAACTCATAAACTAAGGAGTCTAACTAAACTTTTGAGACAGAACCTACAAAGGGACCCAGTGAGGCAGTTCTCCTACTCAAGGTAACCTGGAAAAGAGCAGAAAGGCTCTGCTCCCCAGGGCCGGAGGGGCGGCCCGCCAGAGGGGTGGCCCGCCAGAGCCAAAGAACTTCAGCCTCCCGGAGGCAGCCCCAGGGCACTGGGAGCCACAGCTCACAGCAGCTGAGGAGTCACCTGAGCTGCACCCCGGGGAGCACCGGCACAAAGTGGGGGAGCAACACATGGAGCCCAGCCCTCAGGGCACACAGCCAGCAGCCTGGTCTTTCCACAGCCTAGACCAGGGAAACAGAAGCAGGTGGAGTCCGTAAGCAGGAGCCCCCAGGGCATGAGCCCACTGAGCTGAGGGAGGGGAGTGAAGAGAGACTGCCAAGCTCTGTCCTCTGCCCCTGGAACAGGACTCTGGAGCTCTGACCACATTCAGATCCTGATTGCAGTCTAGGCCCCCCCATAGAACAGCAGGGCCCCCCCCCACCTCAGCCCCATGTCAGAGTGGGGCGCTTATGGTCATTCACAGACCAGGAGGGAGGACAGAGCCTCACACAGAGACCCTTGTGGGAGTGTCCCAAAAGCTCAGGAAGCACCCCAAAAAAACAGGCTTAGGCTGGGAAAATGAACAAACAAAGAAACAAGAGGAAGACTATTGAGAAATATTTTGCAAATGAGCCCAAGAAGGATCAAAATACTCAGAATGAAGATGAGGAAGCACAAGCTCCTGCATCTAAAGACTCCAAGAAAAAACAGAAATTGGGCTCAGGCTATGATAGAGCTCAAAAAAGACTTTGAAAATCAAATGAGGGAGTTAGAAGAAAAACTGGGAAAAGAAAGGAGAGAGATGCAGGAAAAACATGAAAATGAAGTCAGCAGCTTAGTCAAGGAAATCCAAAAAAATGCTGAAGAAAATAGCATGCTAAAAAACAGCTTAGGTCAAATGGATAAAACAGTTCAAAAAGTTATTGAGGAGAAGAATGCTTTAAAAAGCAAAATTGGCCAGATGGAAAAAGAGATAAGAAAACTCTCTGAGGAGAATAAATCCTTCAGACAAAGAATAGAATTCAGGGAGATTGATAAATTTACCAGAAATCAGGAATCGATACTTCAAAACCAAAAAAATGAAAAATTAGAAGAAAATGTGAAATATCTCATTGAAAAAACAACTGATATGGAAAACAGACTTAGGAAAGATAATTTGAAAATTATTGGAATACCTGAAAGTCATGATCAGGAAAAGAGCCTTGACATCATTTTCAAAGAATTACTACAGGAAAATTGCCCTGATATTCTAGAAGCAGAGGGCAAAATAGAAATGGAGAGAATCCACTGATCCCCCCGAGAAAGAGATCCCAAAAAACCAACCTCTAGGAATATTATAGCCAAGTTCCAGAACTCCCAAGTCAAAGAGAAAATATTACAAGCAGCCAGAAGGACACAGTTCAAATATCGTGGAGCTGCAGTCAGGATCACACAGGACTTAGCAGCAGCTACATTGGAAGCTCATAGGGCTTGGAATATAATATACTGGAAGGCAAAAGAGCTTAGAATGCAGCCAAGAATGAACTACCCAGCAAGGCTGAATGTCCTCTTCCAGGGAAAAAGATGGACTTTCAATGAACCAGGGGAATTTCAAAGGTTCCTTTTGGAATGGCCAGAGCTGAACAGAAGGTTTGATCTTCAGATGCAGGACTCAGGTGAAGCATGGAGATTGGAGGAGAGGGAGGAAGTATGAGGGACTTAATGAGGATGAACTGCATGTATAGAAATATGATACTGATAATATTCATATGAACCATCTCAGTTAATAGAGCAGGTAGAGGGAGCTTTTATAGTTGAAGCACAGGAGAAAGCTGAAGTCAAAGATAAAATATGGTGTAAAAATGGAGTCAATAAGAAAAAAAGGGAAATGGAATGGGAGAAAGAAAAAGGAGAGGGGGAATAGTCCAAGCTATTTCACATAATAAGATTTTTTTTATTACAATGAGCTATTGCAATGATATGGAAGGGGGGGAGGCAAGGGGCAATGAGGGAACCTTTGCTCTCATCAGAGATGGCTAGGAGAGGAAACAGCAAATATACTCAATGGGGTATAGACAACTGGAGTAAGAAGGAGGGGGGAGCAGGGGGAAGGGGTGGGGATGTGAATAAAGGAGGAGAGGATGGACCATGGGGGGACAGTGGTCAGATATAACACATTTTCTTTTTTTACTTCTTGCAAGGGGCTGGGATTGGATGGCCTGCCCAGGACCATAGGGCCATGTGGATGCTGGGCCTCAGGGGTGGTATGGGGGCTCAGGGCTTCTTGGCCCCAGGACCAGGGATCTGTCTGCTGTGCCACTCAGCGACCCTACAGCAGAGTCAGAGTGAAAGGAGAGAGAAAATATAGTACATGGTAGTGGAGAAATAAGAAAGGAGGGAGTTGCGATCAGCAATGGCAACGTTGGAAAAATATGGAAGTAACTTTTGTGATGGACTTATCATAAAGAATGTGATCCACTCACGACAGAGTTGATGGTATTGGAACAAAGACTGAAACACACACACACACACACACACACACACACAAAAACCCACATTGCCTTTAACCAACCCAGTTCAATTGTTTCATGATTGGTGTTCCTAACTCAATCCTCTCCCCTCTCTTATCCAACCTCTTCCTGAAGAATTCTGACCAAGCTATTTTCCTACTTCACAAATAATTAAGCTCCAGTATCTCCCTATTACCTCTAAGATCCAATATAAATCCCCCCCTCTCTTTGGCATTTAAGGTCCCTTATAATCTGGTCCTTATTTGCCTCTCCAGTCTCACTATACATCAGTCTCCTTTACACATGCAATAGTCAATCCAAAAAGACCCTATTATTGTGCCTCCAACATGACCCTCCAATTTCCCAACTGAATTTTTCCACACTCCATCAATATTTTCTCTCCTCATCCCTGCCTCATTAGCTTCCCTGGTTTGCTTCAAGCCAAAGTTCCCCACTCCTACAAAATAACCTTTCTGAATCCCTTGAATTTTGTTACCTTCTCTCTGAGAATGCTTCCAATTTATCCTGAGTATACCTTATTTGTACATAATTGTTTGCATATCATTTCCTCCATTATTCTGTGAGCTTCCTGAGAACAGGGACTATTTTTTGGCCATTCTTTGTATTCCCAGAACTTCCTGGGCACATAGCTATTTAATAAATGCTCGTTGACAAGATTTGACATGACACTTCATCTTTGAAATGATATAGCATGCCTTTGTAAAGGCTGCATCCCATCCCTGAAGTGTTCACTTCCTCACTCCATCTCCTTCAAAGATCACCTTCAGTGTGACCTTCTACAGGAGAGCTTTTCAGATCTCCCTAGTTACTAATGGCCTCCTTACTCAAAAAGAAAGTAACTTTTCTTTTTTTGTTCTGAATTTTTTTAATTTTAAAAAATATTTAAAATTTTTAAATCATTTAATAATATGTTAATATATTATCAGAAAATAAAAAATAACACAATAATATAAATTTTAAAACTTTATTTTTTCCAACTACATGTAAGAAGAATTTTTAACATTCATTTTTTAAAATTTTGAATTCTAAATTCTCTCTCTCCCTCCCACTACTCCCCCCTCATTGAGAAGACAAGAAATTTTAAGTTATTAATACATGATCTACTTATTTGCATGTTTTTTCTCTTGAGAGAATCTAGGTTCCTTAAAGATAAGATTTATCTTTCTTTTATGTTTGTATTCCAAGAGCCTAGTTCTGTGCCAAAGATAGGGTTTATATTTGATTCTAGAGTTAATAAGGAGACACTGGAGTGTATTATTTATTAAGTAGGAAAGTAGCAAGATCAGAATTCTTCAAGAGGGGGGCAGCTAGGTGGTGCAGTGAATAGAGCACCAGCCCTGGAGTCAGGAGTACCTGAGTTCAAATCCGGCCTCAGACACTTAATAATTACCTAGCTGTGTGGCCTTGGGCAAGCCACTTCACCCCACTGCCTTGCAAAAAAAAAAATCCTAAAAAAAAAGAATTCTTCAAGAGAAACAGCTTGTTAGCATTATAGAGGATGAATAGGAGAGGGCAGAGAATTGAGTCAGGGAGATCAATTTGGAATTGGCTGTAGATTGAATGATTGATGTTTCTATAAAACAACAGTGTTGCACAATTCTAGCTCTAATTTATGATTTAAGTTACTAATGGCCTCCTTACTCAAAAAGAATAGAGAATAACTTATTGTAGGTGAGGGTTTTAAGAACCCTACAAACAATTTAACAAAAATTTTGAAAAATGAAAAAAAAACACAACTCAACAATCAACAATCCTTCAGAAACTGGCCTTCTGGCCTTCTGGTCCACATTCAGTAGAACTTGTACATTGGGTCACTTTTCCAGATATAAAGTCATACACTGTAAAGCTCTGCCAAGCCACCCACATTTTTTTTTACATAATTTTCTTTGAAAGTAGTAGATTACACTTTTTTTAATGGTGAGTCAGGCAAATATAACTATACTGGTGTTCCAAAGCTGTAGTTCCATTTTAAGCTATTAAAACTTAAAACTACTTGGGACTCAAACCTGTGAACCTGATCAAGTCTGAACTAAGGATAGAAAACTAGGCAGTCATCTAAGCTGAAACCTATAAAGGCATTCAATGTTGGGTAGTTTTAAATATTGTTGTTTATAAACCAATATACATTTAGTGAAGAAAATTTTTCTGACTATGGTATATAGATATGCATTTTGTTAAATGTCAAAAGGTAAATTACTCTAGTCCAGTCAAACTTATCACACAAAGAAGAGGAGAGACAGGTGGGTAGAAACAGCTTTGATGACTGATAAATTTATATGAATATAGTTCCTGGCACCCAAAAGAATTCGAGCAATCCCCAGAAGCATCCTCATCTAGCTTACTTAAGACTGATGCATTCAAAAGGTGCCTGGGGTCTATTTGCTGCAGTTTCCTAAGTAAAAACTGCCTCCCTGACTGCTATTGCCACTTGAATCTCACTTATAGTTCTGGGAAGTGGCAGTTCTCCTAAAACTACTACATGTTCTACTCAGAGACTAGACCAAACAACAGAGAAGTTAGGTGGACAGAAAAGCTGATTAAAACATGTATCATATATATATATATATAAACACTAGGATTAAAATGAAGGATTATGGGGCTATGTTTCCACTTCAAAATACTAACTCTCATATGTAACAGTTGTAGTACTCTTCCCAGAATCCAGGGCTTGATGGTAAAACCCTTTCTGAAGTCTTTTAGTTCTCAGTGATTGGAAGAAGATACAAAGGTCCTTCCTTCTGCTAATAAAAAAAGAACAGATTTGAACCATAAGAACCCTCTTAGCTCCCTAGTTAGTCTCCATCTAATCTTCATGCCCAAGACCAATGAGAATTTCAAGATGCTCCAGACAAAAGTCTCCACATTCTGTCTGTCTGTCAGACCTCCCCACTGGGCTCTGAGAAGAACAATGAACAGAAAAGGCCCAAAGCCTCTAGTAGAGAGAAACAGAGAGCACACAATTTCAAACTTTGCCCAAGATGTATAAGGATCTTGTCCTGTCTCTGATTTATCTTAATTAATACAAAGTTCTAATTAATTAGTTACTGATTATAGAACTAGTCTGCTTATTGCCTATTGCTAATTTAAACAACAGGGACAGCACCTAGAATTAGAGAAAAATATACATGATATGTGAAGACTTTTCTTATTAAACCAGGGAACAGGTGAGTCACTATTTATATCTAAAAATTATTACCAAATAGTCCATAATTAAAAAAAAAAAGTAATAAAAACTTGGTACATGTGCCTGAGAAATTTTGAAGACTAAGTCCCTCCCTCAGAGATTTGCCCTCATTAGGATTATAAGTATCCAGAGCACTGAAGTTTGGCTGGTTCACAGGGAACTGAATTTCCTACATGGTTTCTGGGAACAGTCAGGGGCAGTTCTAGTCCAGAACTAAACAGTTTGTTTGCTCTGGGTGTTGGAATTTGCATCATTGGCTTGAGGCCATATACCCAGATAAGCTACTTCATTGAAAACTTGAGACACTAACCTAGTCAAGATGACTCACAAGGAAATAGAATAATACTCTTTTCCCAAAAGGTGGCTAACTTCAAAATACATAGATGAGATTGTGCCCAAATTTTCCCATGTAATCAAAGACAACTATATCTGAGGACTTCCTGCAGAAGAAAAACTCAACAAGAAATTCTGACCCCATGGACAAATTTAGTAGAGGTGATGGAGGTAAGGCAGTAACCAATACTGGGTACGATTAATGTCAACCACAGATCAAAGTCATAGAAGTTGAAATAGGTTAAGGAAGTCAGGATTTTATAAGGAAATCAAAATTAGGATAGAGGAGAGTGAAAAAAGTTGATGGATGGAAGAAGGAAGGAAGGAAGGAAGGAAAGTATTAAGAGCTTATAGTCAGGCACTGAGTTATGAGCTTTACAAACATTTTCCCATTTGATTTTCACAACCCTGGAAGACTTGTGCTATTATTTATATGAATTTTATGAGTTATGGAATTTGTGGCAACATAACACATATAGCATCTTGTCCAGCATTAAAAAGCTAGTCAAGTATCCAAGATCAAATTTGAACTCAGGTCTTCCTAACTCCAGGTTCAACATTCTAGCTAGTGATCTATAGATGATTACAAAATAAAGGAAGAGTCTGAACAGGATAGATATATCTTTAAAGGAAGGCAAGGTGATGGTGCTAGAAGGAGGGTTCAAAAGTGACAATGGGATTATAGCAATAAAATTGTAAAGAAAACAACTAAGACAATATATAGTGAGAGAAAATGATCAATTATGGAGAAGATCCATGCTTTTTCCTGTCCTATTTCTTTGTTCAAAGGCCAGTCTTTGAAGGATATTATGACAAAAACTTATCCCACCTAAACCATCTTATCTAGGTTAAATTCCTACCCACTGTATTGAACTCAGGCTTGAGTGGGGACAAATTCTTTAATTAAATTGTTAAAGGCTAGGGGTGATTTGAAAGTAAATGACATGATCAAATTCACATTTCCCAGACTTTCATTAGAATAGGTCCACCTTATTATAATATTTATTCTTTTATTACTTGTAGCCAATCAGATTTAATTGCCACTATCCGGAACACCTACTTTTTCAAGGTTCATATTGGTTGGTTTCCATGAGGGGTCTCTGGCATTCAAAAATGTCATTGACTCTTTTATTAATAATATGCTAGCGTTATTAACAAATTTTACCCAGAAACTATTTCTCTTGAACTTTTTAAACATCACACTAGTAATAAGACATATTCTCCATCTCCTAACAAAAGGATGAACTCAAGGTGTAGCTTGAGACATATCTTTTCAAATACTGGATAATGTGTCCATTAATTTTGCTTGACTATGCATATTTGATACATGGCATTTGAGGTTTTTTCCTTTTCTTTTAATTTGGGGACATAGAGCGTGGGGATGAAATAGAATAATAGGGTAACAAAATGAAAAAAAAAAAGGTAAGAAAAGTGGATCATTGAAGCATTTGTAATATGTATAGAAGAGAACAGAAGGCCAGTATGAAACACAAAAACTATAGCTTAAAAATAAAGCAATTAGGGGCAGCCAGGTGGCACAGTGGATAGAGCACTAGCCCTGGAGTCAGGAGGACCTGAGTTCAAATTCGACCTTGGATACTTAATAATTGCCTAGCCGTGTGACCTTAAGCAAGTAACTTAGCCCCACAACCCTTAAATAAAAAAAAAAAATAAAGCAATTGAATTAATAATATAGTTAAAGAGAAAAATGAGAAATATCTAATGCAGATTTGAAACTTCATGTCCAATCCTTGTTTTCTGTTTCATTTTGTATGTGTAGAGACAAGAGGGGAATGGAAACTTCTAGCCATTTGTGTTGTTATCTTCAGAAGAAAGTAAGAACAAGGAGATGGTTGGAATGTGGAGAAGGTGGTGAAATGAGTCAGTTTATCAATAAACATTAATAAATGCCTACTGCATATCTGTGTTTAATGATGTGGATACAAAAAGAGGCAACAGATAGTCCCTGCCTTCCAGGAGCTTACAATTTAAAAAAGGAGACAACATGAAAATACATACCAAGCAAGCCAAACATAGGACCAAATAGGAAATAATTAACAGGGAAGACACTAGAATGATCAGGGGTTGGGGAAGATTTTCTATAAAAAGTCTAAAATCTGTAGATTTTAATCAAGAGAAGTCAAAAAAGTCATTAGTTGGAATGGAGGAGGCAGAGTATTTCAAGGAAAGGGGACAAACCAGAGAAAAACCCAGGTGCCAGAGGATAATTTTATTTATGAAAGTCAGGTCAGTGTTACTGGAATCAGAGTACATTTTAGGATATGAGGTATAAGAAGAGGTAAGAAGAGTAAGTTATGAAGGACTCTGAACGTCAAACCTATATTTTGTAGATGTGGAAGCAGAGAACCTGAGTTCAAATCCTGATTTTGTCACTATCCATGTGGCTCCAGGTAATCTCTCCTGGCCTCTTTTTCCTCATCTGTAAAATGTAATCATTGAACTAGATGATTTCTTCCAGTTCTAATTTTATTATCTTAAATTTAGAGCAGGAAGGAACCTTGGTGGTCCCCCTCATTTTCTAGATGAGAAAACTGAGGCTCAGAGAGATCATATAGCTAGTAAGTGGCAAAACCAATATTCAAATGTGTTTCCTGTGTCTAAAGACAGGGGCATTTCCTCTGAACTACAATATAGGAAGATTCTAGAAAGTAAAATGAAACAGAATATTATGGGAGAATAGTGATTGGGTCAGATTAGGGCTGCACTTGTCACTGAAGCAGGGGGTGGTAGCAGCCCTTGTGACCATCTGGGTGCTACCTTTGTTACTGATCTCCTCAGCTGAACCTGCATGTGGTGGTCAAGCCAAGAAATCTTTTTGTGAGAATGTGGGAGAAATTTCCCTAGCTGAGGTAAGAGGGAGTGGCGATTGTCAGCAGCAAGTGTAGTAAGGAGTTGATGGGTTGAGCAGTGTGTGTGTGTGGGGGGGGGGGGGGGTCACAAACCTTCTCTCCAACCTTTTCATCTGTTTCTGAATCTAGAATGTCTTCTATAGTTTTCTCTCTCTCTCTCTGTCTGTCTGTACACATATGTATAGGACTCACCAAGGACCACACATATACAAACATAGAGTTCTGCAGATATTATGTAAATAAATATGTCCCACCCTAAAGGAAGAAATTATACCCTCCACCCCCAGGTTATCAGCAGGGAAAATATATTTGCAAACTGTTTACAAGGTGATACAGGAAGATGTGATAAATTTTGAGTTGAGATTTGTTGATTTCTCTTGGTTTGGATAACTATCTTCACGACCCATATAGAGGAGACACATCACTAAAAATAAGAAATAAAAATAAAAAACCTTTACCTGATTCTCAAGTTCATACTTTTAGAGATGTCAGCTTAAGATAACTTTCTTTGTTTGAGAAGTCTCTTTTCCAGATCTTCTGAATTCTTTTCTAATTGTCTTCTCTCAGCCTGGAAACTTGGCTTCTTTTTGATCTTTCTGTTTTTTGACAACATAATCATCTTGTCTCTCTCTCTCTCTCTCTCTCTCTCTCTCTCTCTCTCTCTCTCTCTCTCCCTCTCTCTCCTTACAGAAGACAAACAGCCGCCTTGTTTTACATACTCAAGGATCATCCTACAGTCATTAGACATGTTTGTGTGTATATGTGTATGCATACACACATAAATATATATGTCACTCTGTAGTCATGTGTAGATATATGCACATGTCATTCTGCATATGTATCTAACTATATGTAAAATATCTGCAGGACTCTATGTTTGTATATGTGTGGTCCTTGGTAAGTCATATTCTTATACATTTGTGGTCAGACAGAGACAGAAAGAACTATAGAAGACATCTAGATTCAGATACAGATGTAAGAGTGGGAGTGAAGGTCAGTGAACTCCCCCCACACATAGCCCCAGGAGCAGGGTTTGACTGTGAAAAATCATTTATGTTCTGTGCCAATTCCTGTTGTCATAGATTGTCCCTTGTATGAAATGAAACTATTCAACTGCGTAGGAGAGTAAAATGCCAAATACTAACCCCCAGGAGGAGATCCAGCACTTCATAGTGATTAACTTATGGTTATTTTCTTCCTGTTTTAGCTCAAGCTTTGTGGTTAAATCTCTAATCTGATTTAGGCTTCAACTTTAGAGGATTAGATCCTGGAGATAAACCATAAAAGTCAATCTTCTTGGCAGTAGGTTGATTCTTTTGTCTGAAATGTAGCTGTTTCCATTAGGCAACACCCTGGTAAGACTATTGACTTCCAATCAAGCAAATTATGGTTTAGGGATGTAATGGAATAACAATGTGCCATAAAAAGTAACAAAATGGAGAGTTGCAGAGGAAATTGAGAATACCTCTATGAAATGATACAGACGCAGAGGAAAGATTTCTACAATGGCAATATTATTTTAAAAAATAACTTTGAAAGATTTTAGAATTCTGATTAATACATTGAAAAATCACAATTCCAGAGGATCAGAAATAAAATATGCTACCCATTTTCTGTTAGAGAAGTGATGGACTTAAAATGCATAATGAAATATACATTGTGGGACATGGTCAATGGAAAGTTCTTTCTATTGTTTACATATGTTATTTTTTATAAATTTATTTTATTTTTAATTTCTTGAATAAAACATAATATAATAAAAAGATGATTGTACATGAAACTGGAAATTCATTTTGTATAACTTTGTACTGCCTTTAAACACAATAAAAGTTATCACATAAATTTCTTTCTCCATCCACCCTACCCTTTAGAAGACCATCATTAGACACAAATAGCTATATATTTGTAAAATTATTCTATACAAACTGTTATTTATCATATCTTCCTCTGGATGCAGATAGTATCTTTCTTCATCTGTCCTTTATAGTTAATTTATATATTTATAATAATCAAAATAACTTATTACTCAAAGTCCTTAAAATAGTGTTGTTGCTACTATAAACAATACTCTCTTGCTTCTACTTATTTTGCTCTTCATTATTTTATGCCTTAATATCATTGAGATCATCATTTCTTAAATTAAAGTAGCATTCCATTACAATCATATGCCACAACTTCTTCAATCATTCCCCAGTTGTTGGGCATTCCTTCAGTTTCCTGAATATTTGTTATAAAGGTTTTCATTTTCTTTTTCTTTTTCCAGTTGAAGGGGGGGGAAATAGAAGGAAAAAATAAAATTGTTAATTGTTAGCAGTTTTAAAGCACCACTCGGCTGCCCCACAGCACACTTCTGAAGAGGGACAGAGTGAAAGGAGAAAGAAAATATAATAAATGGTAATAGGGAAGGAATGGATTGAGGGAATTCCAAGCAGCAACAGCAAAATTTTTTAAAATTATTTATTTATTCTTATTTTTGTACAAATGATGTTTTTTTATACATTACCAGGGACAGAAGAAAGACCTTGATAGTCGCCCCCCCCCACCCATTACCTTCCATGGACTGAGTGCTCTGGGAGCACCTACCAGGTGGCTCTTTGCTGAGCGGCTCTGTGGGCCTGCTTCGGTTTCCTGGAATCTGGGTTGTGCTGAGATCCTCGCGGAGGGGGGGGTCCTCACTCTGAATATTTATTCTTGTTTGAGAGCAAATATAATACCCCTCCCCCCAAAAAATATAGACCCACATGAGCAATAAAGAGAAAAAAATTAAAATAATAATAATAATAGGTGTAGCCAGGTGGTACAGTGGATGGAGCACCAGCCCTGCAGCCAGGAGCTCCTGAGTCCAAATCCAGCCCCATACACCCAACAATCACCCAGCTGTGTGACTGTGTGACCCTGGGCAAGCCACCCCAACCCCATTGCCCTGTAACCCCCCCATAAAAAAACAAAATAAAATAAAGTAATAATAATAATAATAATAATAATAATATTAAGGGCAGCCAGGTGGCACAGTGGACAGAGCACCAACCCTAGAGCCAGGAGCACGCAGGTACAAATCCAGCTTCAGAAACCCAACAATCACCTAGCTGTGTGGCCCCAGGCAAGCCACCCAGCCCCATTTGCCGTGCAACTCCCCCTCCCAAAAGTAATAATAACAATAACAAAAAATGTGCTTCAGTCTGTGTTCCAACACCTCCAGCTCTGCTGTGGGTGGATCACATTCTTTATGATAAGTCCATCACAAAAGCTACTTCCATATTTTTCCACTGTTGAGGCACCCATTTTCTACTGACTTCAAGAAGTCTAAACTGAAAGGCTAGTGAGGTATTCAACACAATGACATTTCATTCACACTTTTTCTCATTCTCTTTGGCTCACAAGCAAATAATAGTAATATGAGAAGGGGACAAGAAGTAATGTGAATCAGCAAAAACTCATAGATCTTACTGATTAGTTTACAGCACCAAGTAAGGAGTTCAGTAGTGGGGCTCAAGACTTTGTAGCACACACTATTGTGGATAAGTCTTAAGGCTTGGTTAATCCACTATCTAAAAAGAATTGAGTGGGGGGACACTAAGCTATGTAAACACAGAAAGAAACAATTCCAGGGATACAAAGAGGGGCAAGATTTTGAATCTTAAAATAGTTTGTTGAAAACAAGTCCCTCTGTGGTCTGTAAAAGCTAAGTCCTCTGGAACATATGTTTATCAGTCAAGATTCAAAAAGCCCTTCACATATATTCCATTAGACTAAAACTAATCATGTTGTTCTTGTTATTCAATTGTTTTTCAGTCATGTTCAACTCTAATGTACCCATTTAGGGACTTCTTGGCAAAGATATTAGAATGATTTGCCATTTTCTTCTCCAGTCATTTTTACAAATGAGAAAGCAGAGGCAAACAGGGTTAGATGACTTGCTCAAGGTCACAAAGCTAGGAAGTGTCTGAGGTCAGATTTGAATTCAGAAAGAGGAATCTTCCTGACTCCAGGCTCAGCACTCTATAGCCTGTGCCATTTAGCTGCCTCTATCATATTTTACATAATTTTATTTTCAAATAGTGCAACTACATGAGACCACTTCCCAGGATTCATTGTTCACACTATTCAAGACCAAACTGCTCATTCCTGATAAGAGAGTATGATATTGGAATGTAGAACATGTTCCAAGATCAATTGTTAATTGAAACCCCTCCTGAAAGGGAAAAGACTGTAATGGTCAAAACCCCAGAAAGTTATGTTTTAGTATTCCATGGAGAATCAACCTCCTTTTGTGGGGTATCTCATTTTACACAATCCCTTCCTCTAGAAGCCAAGAATCTTTCAGAAAAAAAAAAAGTGAGACTTTGAGCATTTTCAGACTCTATTGTTGTTCACAGGTTTCTGACTCTTCATGACTTCTTAGTGGACTACAGCACACCAGTCCTGACCATGAAGTTTTCTTGGCAGAGATACTAGAGTGGTTTTCCATTTCCATACCAAGTGCAATAAAGCAAACATAGGTTAAATAATTTGTCCAGGGTTACACAACTAGTTAAGTGTCTAAGACTAAATTTGAACTCAGGCCTTTCTGATTCCACTGAACCGCTAAACTTCCTCTTAAAAAAAAAGGGTGGTTTGACATTTTTCAGACTGTACTTTGAGATTTTTATTACCTTCTCTTTGTTGAGGCAGCTAGGTGGTAACTTGCCTCAGACACTTATAAATCATCTGGAAGATGAAGGGTTTGGAGGAGTGGTGTAGATTCCATAACTAGTGAGGTCTCTTCCACTTCTACATCTAAGAGAATTAAGAGAATTTTGCCTTTGAATATTACCATCTCTCCAATACTCTTCCACTATACATATACCTCAAAAATAGTCATCTGACCTTGAAACTGAAGCCTGTTCTAGTTCTTTGCATAGAGTCAATCAATATCTCTCAGTTTTCTCTATTGGCCTTTTGTCCAACATTTCTGTCCTTTCTGCCTCAGCTCTGAGTTCTGATGGGCTTCACTGCCCATATGATGATAATAATATTAATAATGATAATGATAATAACAGACCTTGACATCTGCACAGAACTTGGCAGTTTATAGAGTGCTTCTATTTCCAACATTTTATCTGATCCTTACAAAAATTTGAGATGAATGGGATGTGAATTATGATTATTTCAATTTCTGTATGAGAACTGAGTATTGAAAGGGTTAAATGAATAGTCAAAGATCACCCAGAGCCAGAGCTAGCATTCAGGTTTTATGATTTCTAGAATAGGGAGGGCTTTTTCTCACTGTCACACTAAAAGGCAAGGTATTAATTTCCCATCAGTGAGAAATGTGAGTTTCTGTTGGAAAGAGGGTTTGGCAAATCCTTCCCTGGAGATCTTTAAGATAAAAAGAGATGTTTATCATTCTGAGTTAATTTAGTGGCAATCTTGCCTAAAGGCTGGAGGAATGAACTGTGGGACCTCAAGAGAAGGCTTCTACCCTGAACATTCCAAACTTTTTTTTCTTTAAGTCAACTCATTGGCTTTGAAAATATCTTCAAATTGTCTCACTTTCTAACTTAGGCTATTCAGCACAGTTAAATCAATTTGCCTAAAGGACTCCCAGTCAGAGGAAGAGAGTTCCAGTGTAGGAGGAGGGTCTATTCAAATGAGGGGGAATTTCAGGGGAGGAGAGCTGAGGGGACGGGTGAAAAGAATGCAAAACCCCCAAAGCCCTCCTGCTATCTGAAGTTAGTCTATGTCTCCCTGAGCTGGCAAGCTAGGGGTCATTGTTGATTGGTGGTAACTGGGTCAGCAGGTTTGCCAAGCGAAAGCTGGCATTGTAGCATGATCATGAGCTAAGGAGTACAGACACCATCCAGGGGAGCAAAGCCTCTTGCCTCACTGGACAAATAGTGCCAGGCCGCCAAATCTGACTAACAGGCTGCAGTGATAGACCCACCAGCCTCTGAAGGGGGATCCTGGATGCCCAAACAACCATTGGATTGAGAGTCTACATCAACAGGTGCAGCCAGTGGCCCTACCTGGACCCACAGTGAGGAAGAACTGATTTCATGTGAGTAAAGCTCATTGGTAGCAAGAGGATTGTGGTTGGCTCTACTGACTTTGGGATTCAAGGCCTAATCCCCAGTTCTTACCTCATAGTCAGACTCTGTAAATGTCTTTATAGTTTTCTAATTCATCTGATGTAATTATAATGTAGTGGTGAATGAATGGGAAATGAATTCTATGTCTACAGTGGTTCTGAACTGAGAGCATCAGCTTAGACTCCTCATGAACCTATTTCCTCTGCCAAATACTTTTGAAATTCACCGCCATTTGTTTTTATACAATGGTGACAAGTTCACCTGAAACTTGGATCAAGTAGGATAGGGAGGAGGGAACAGGAGGGGGGATATCCTTTTTTTAAACAAACAAGCAAAAGAAGAGATGGTGGCTTCCTAATCAAAACCACAAAATGGGACTGAGATGGCATTGTGAGTCTCACCAACGAGAAGAGAAAGAAGGTCAGGCACACCCAAATGTATGCTCAAGTCTGGCTGAGACTGGAAATGAAAATTCAAAATAGAATCAAGCCATGTCATATACTGGCAGGGAAATAAAGAGACAACAGCAGAATTAGGAGATTTCAGAAATCTAAGATTAAGTATAGGAGGAGGTAGGAGGAGAAGAAAGAAGGGGAAAAATGAGAAGAAGGGGGAGGAGAGGAGGAGGAGGAGGAGGAGGAGAACAAGAACAAGAAGAACAAGAAGAAGAAAAAGAAGAAGAAGAAGAAGAAGAAGAAAGAAGAAGGAAGGAGGAGAAGGGAAGGGGAAGGGGAAGGAGAAGGGGAAGGAGAAGGAGGAGGAGAAGGAGAAGAAGAAGAAGAAGAAGAAGAAGAAGAAGAAGAAGAAGAAGAAGAAGAAGAAGAAAAGGAGGAGGAGGAGGAGGAGGAGGAGAAGAAGAAGAAGAAGAAGAAGAAGAAGAAGAAAGAAAGAGAAAGAAAGAAAGAAAGAAAGAAAGAAAGAAAGAAAGAATTAGAAGAATCTAATCAGAATTGACTCTAACTCTGTGCCCCTACTAGAGATCTAAGTGAAGACAGGGAAAGCTTCTGGCCAAACAAGGTTAATATAGAAAAGGCTGAGCCTCTGAATAGACCCCTAGATCTGGGATAGGAGATTGGACAACCAGGAAAAGTTCAAGCAAGAGAAAGAATAAGTGGCAAATTTGTCAAATTTGTAGATGCCACAAAGCTGGCAGAACACACTACAGGGAAGAGGCTAGAATGATGAGCCAGATCTCATAAAGTGAAATTTAAGAGAGGTTAAGGAAAATCCAACATTTGAATTGAAAGAAATCAATGCCCAAGAACAGGATTTGAGGAGGAGTGATTAGACAGGAAGTATATGAAAAAAATGTCATGGGGTTAGTGATGCAGTGCAAGTCAATAGTGAGGCAGAGCAATAAATACAATCTTAGACTTCTTTAATCTAGGGATAAGGTCCAGAGTGAAGGAAGCAATGGTCCTAGGAGTAGCAGCTTAAACAGACTCCATCTATTCTGACAGCTAAGTGGTACAGTAAGGCTGCTGGATGGTACAGTGGATATAGCACCAAGAAGGAGTTAGGAAAACTCATTTTCGTGACCTTAAATCTGACCTCAGACATCTACTTTCCTCATTAGATTATTAAACTCCAAGTACTGAAGTTGTCTTTTGCCTTTATATTCCTCAGAACTTAGCACAATGCTAGGTAAATATTATTTCTTTAATTAATACTTATTGACTGAATGACTACAGTCTGAAAGAGTCTGCCTGAGATTCTATAGCACTGGGCAATGACCTGCTCAGGGTCACACAGTCAGTATGTAGCAAAGGAGGCAGGGATGAAATTAAGTTAATATCAAGAGAGCTCTTATTTTACTGGACACCATTGCCTTAGCCCTCACAAGGGCTTTTATGAGGAGTAGTATAGCACTTGTTTTTCTTTGCCTCAAAGAGTAGAACCAATTACTTTCTTTTATTCTGAATTTAAGGAATAAAACAAGTATTTCCATAATATAGTAGAATAAAAAAAGATGATTGCACATGAAACTTCAAATTTACTATGTACAAGTTGCTATTCCCTTTAAATATACACATATATATATGAAGTTCCAGAGAAAGAAATACTATTTTTCACTTTCTTCCTTTCCTTTCCTTCCTTCCTTCCTTCCTTCCTTCCTTCCTTCCTTCCTTCCTTCCTTCCTTCCTTCTTTCCTTTCTTCCTTCCTTGCTTCCTCCCTTCCTTCCTTCCTTCCTTCCTTCCTTCCTTCCTTCCTTCCTTCCTTCCTTCCTTTCTTTCTTTCTTTCTTTCTTTCTTTCTTTCTTTCTTTCTTTCTTTCTTTCTTTCTTTCTTTCTTTCTTTCTTTCATCTTCTTATACAAAATAACTAATATGGAAATGTTTTATATGATTGCACATGTATAACTCATATTGAACTGCTTATCATCTCAGGGAGGAGGAAAAGGAAAAAAGGAGGAAGAAGCAGAATTTGAAACTCAGAACTTTGTTAAAACTGTTAATAATTTGTTTTAGCATGCAATTGGGGGGAAATGGAATATTATAAATATATATTAAAGTGATTAAGTAACTTTTTTCTTTTTTTCTTCACTCCCTCTGCCACCCCACACAGATATATAAGACTATCATTGGATGTGTGTATGTGTGTGTGCACATGTGTGTAAAATCATTTTATATATACTTCTATTTATTAATTCTTCCTATGCATGCCAATAGCATCTTCCTTCATAGGTCCTTTGTAGTTAATTTAAATATTTATCATAGACAAAATGTCTAAGTTGCCTAAAGTTATTTTTTTTAAGGTTTTTGCAAGGCAAATGGGGTTAAGTGGCTTGCCCAAGGCCACACAGCTAGGTAATTATTAAGTGTCTGAGGTCGGATTTGAACTCAGGTACTCCTGACTCCAGGACTGGTGTTCTATCCACTGCACCACCTAGCCGCCACCTAGCCACCCCCTAAAGTTATTCTTAAACCAATACATATGACTTCTTAGTCATGTAGTTCCAAAGTTTTCATTTCATTTACTGTCTCACCAAGATATCCTGTGAGTTTTCTTTCTATTTAAGTGACATATTGAAGAAAGCAGCTCTTCCTAGAATGATTACCTGATTTGTCTTTCCTAAAGGTGGTTTGGGACTATGTAAGGAACATTGAATCAAGAATCAGTGGCTTCTAGTTTTATCTCTGATGTTCAGCAGCCTTAGTTCCGTGGACAAATTTCTTCTCTTCAGATCTAAGTTTCCATATTAGTTTAAAAAAAAAAGGAAAAAGTGAGAATGGGACTAGATTTAAATTCATTTCAATTGTTATATGTGTGTGTATACATATATATGTGTGCATATGTTTATATATATATAAAATAAAATGGAATTAATAAATAGAAAATCATATCAGACTTTATCAATTGTCTGTATATTGACTGCTAGGTTCCTTTTGCACAGAAGATAAATGCTTCTTTTTCATAAATCTAATTTGCCAGTTACAATTAAAACAATATTAAGGTATAGGTTTACATGTGCTGACCTAGCTAGTGTAACATACCAGATCTGAGATAAAAGTAGAAAGACAGACACGACTAAGTCACTGCTGGAAGGGTGTAATGGAGGGAAATCCACCTCTATTCTTTTCAGAGACATTCTCTTGGGAGAAGGGTATCTGAAGATTGGAAATGATGGATAAGTATAATGCAAACTAAAGAGCAAGGGAGGTAAATAAGAGATCAAATAAAGAAATGTAAGAATGTCTGAGAAGGGAAAAAATGTTGAAAGCTGGGGGGAATCAGGATACACTACTAAAAGAAGGCACAACTTGAAAGAAGATAAGGAATCTGAAACTCAATGCATTTCAAGCATGAGGGATGTCTATATGAATGGTGAATGTGCATTTAAATTTCAGGAAATAGCCATCTGTACAGAATATAGAATATGTAAAGAAGAGCAATAGGAAATAAGGTTGAAGGGGTAAGAAGACACCAAACTGTAATGAACCTTAAGTGCCAGGCTAGAGAGTTTGTATAATGTCTTAAAGGGAATAGGCAACCACAGTAGTTTTTTTTGGGGGGGTTGTTTGTTTTTTGGGGTTTTTTTTTTAGGTTTTTGCTAGGCAATGGGGTTAAGTGGCTTGCCCAAGGCCACACAGCTAAGGTAATAATTAAGTGTCTGAGATCGAATTTGAGCCCAAGGTACTCCTGACTCCAGGGCCAGTGCTTTATCCACTGTGCCTCCTAGCTGCCCCTACACAGTAGTTTTTTGAGCAAGAAAAACATACATTCTTCCCCCAAACTTTGCATGATATCTGTATTTACTTACAGGCTTGCCTTTGTGGAGTTTCTCCTGACCCTCAGTAACAGTGCATCACTGCATCACTGGGAGAAGTCATGCTCAACTCTTAAATAGTGGTATTTGGACCAGAGTGTGATATTGTTTCAGAGAATAGTAAATCTAAATGTTTTTCTTAGCTTAAAATGCTAAGTTGTTTCCTCCTATAAGTTCAGGTAGGAGTACCTTCTGTTTGAGGGTTCTAAGAGTAGATTTTGATCCTAAACATTTAGAGAGTATTACATGCAAGACTTCACTGCTAATTAAATCTTGATTCTTCCTTAAGAAACGGAATGGAATGTCAAGCTATCTCTATAGAAGAGAGAAGAGCTGATTACAAATTTCATGTTTGCATCAGACTTTAGCTAGGACTTAAAAGCATGAATAGGATTAAGAAGCAAAAAAACACATTCCAGGAAGAGAAAACAATATGAACAAAGATAGAGATGGAAGGTTGGAAGTAATCCCTATAAAGTTAAAGAAAAAAAAAGAAAAATTTTCCATTATTTTCCCCTGTACAAATTCGAGTACTTTACAACTAGAGGTCGCTGGTTCAGAGTTGGGTGGGGAGGGGAGGATGAGAAGTTGGAAGCATTAGGGAATGTGCTGACCTAGCTAGTGTCACATACCAGATCTGAGATGAGAAACAGACCCAGACATGTAAACCTATACCTTATAATTAACTGACTGAGGTTTTCTCAGGACATACTGGTGAATTGACAGGTGTAGGAATATGCTTTCCTAAAGCATAATCCAATCCATAGGGTGTTACAGAGGGATAACATTACAAAAAGATAAATGTATAAATGGGTTCAGTCAATCATAGCCTAGTTTCCTGTTTCAAATGGGGCAGGACTTATGTCCAGTAAGCCTTCAATGTAGAGAAGTTGTTAACCCTGCTCAATAGAATGGGGAAAGCGCAGCATCGAGGAACAGTGAAAAGAGTGTTATGCTTGGAAGGTGACCAGGATGGTCAGGAGACTTGCCAAGAGGATCCAGGTTTAGTTGAAGGAACTGTGAATGTTTACCCCATAGAACAAAAGACTGAAGGAGAACAAGATCTCTGGCTTCAAGTATTTACAAAGTTGTCATGGAGACCAGGGATTCAATTTGTTTTGATTGGCCCCAAAAAGCAGAACTTGTGGCAATGGATGGAAATTGGAGAGAGACAAATTTGGGGTCAGCCTCAGGAGAACTGGCTAAAAGAACTGTCCCAAATTGGAATGGAGTTACTCATAAAGTAAAAGGGTCTTCAAGTGGAAGCTATTGATCACTTGCTTTAATAGAGGTGAGTCCTGTTCAGATATGGGTTGGAATAGATAATATCTGCATCCCTTTCAACAGAGAAAAAGACCTGAGTTCAAATTTTGACTGCTATCCAGTTGCTTGACCTTGGAAAAATCATTTAAGGTTCTGAGCCTCAACTGGAGACTATTATTTCACTTGGAGATCATAATATATGCTACTTACTTCAAATGAAGGTAGCCAGTTCATAGTAGTAGCAACTGAGAAAAAGGAATGTGTTGCGGGGGGGGGGGGGGGGGGGGAGGGAGGGAGGGAGGGACCCTGGTGGTCCTCCCTAGTTAATGGTGTCATTGTAAGGAAAGTGTTTTGTAAATCCAAAGTGCTACCTAAATATCATTATTGTTATTATTATTATTATTATCATCCTTATTATTATCATTTGGAAGATCACCCAAACCACTATTTTCTTGGCAATATCATCATTTGGCAAGATGGAAGAACCAAAAACTTGACAAAGTATAAAACTATTTTCTTACAAGCCTGGATCTATCAAATAGTTACAGAATCATGGATCAAGTCTTTTTTGCTCTTAAAAAAGTCATTAGGAAAGATTAAACAGTAATACTTTTCATTTATTCAACAACCTTTACTTTATGTTTGATTCATTAGGAACTACATCAAACAAAGCACACCAGTGCAACCATATACTGGGGGGTTCGGTTTCTGCCTCTTTATCTTTATCAGCCTAAGCTTACATGGGAAGTAAACAGAGTCGCTTGTATATACTATTTTACAGAACCTGGGAAGGCTTTTCCATACCAAAATACCTCTCTCATCATATTGTCTGTTATTCATGACAAAATCAGCTCCTCTAACGTCCCCTTCCACCTATTCCGTATTTATCTTTTATTTTCTGATTTAGATATATTGTTTCCCCCTTTAGAATAAAAACTTCATGAGGACAGGGACTGTTTTTTTTCCCTTGTGACCTAAGCACAATAAGTAAGTGTTTAATAAATATATTTGACTGTTTAATTCTCAAAGAATGATGAAATAACATTAGGTACCATTGTGAAGCTAGAGGAGTCTGTGTTCTCCTCCCAAAGGGGTGGAGTTGAAATAGACTCTGCCTATTGGACATGTTCTAAGATGAGACTTTTTCCCTCTAGTCCTCTTTAGCTTTCCTACTCCCATTAGGTATAAACGGCAATATTTAGCCCCACAGTCCATCTTAGATGCATTCAATGGCATCATGGTTCCAGCCAGCTCATTTTCCTAGGGAAAATTTAAGTGACTCCCAAGTCCAAGTATTAGATTTCTGCTTGGGAGAGTGATAGCATTATTCAAAACCTAAATTTTGACTCATTAGCCACTGGAAAAGTCTTGAAACTTCCTATGCCAGAATTATAGGATTCTAGAGTATATAGATAGTTTGTCAAATACAAGCCCCTTCACAGGCTTTCCTTCCATGTACACTCTGATCTCAAATAATCACACTCCTGCAGGTGATGGGAACAAACTCATTTATAAAAAAGAGAATTAGGTTAACAAATTATCATTAGCATTTGGGGATGGAGGAATGGGAAAATAGGACACATGGATTTTTTTTAATCTACATTTAAACAGAGACAAGAAAGAGAGGGGGAAACAGCTAAGGAATGGAATAAGTATACTACTGCTAAGACCTTTCTAACATTTGAATCACTCCAAAGGGAAGCTAGTACCTTTCCATTTCATTGAACAATGTCTGCCCTTTGCTGAGGTTCCCATTTCATTCCTGGTTAAATTACTTTTGCATTTTGGACTCTCTTCCACTCAAGATCTGAGTGATTCTAGAACTTACATCTCTATTCCCAAATCTGATGCAGAATTTCCTCTAATATATATATAATAAAATATATAAATATATAATATATAAATATAATATAATTATATAAATATATAATAAATATATAAAACTATAATTTCCAGCATGTCCAGCTGTTATTCAAAATATTTGATCCAAAATGTGCATAGCCCTAGAGTACTTGTAAGCATTACTATAGGATTATAGATTTAGAATTGAGAAGGACCTTAGAGGTCAATGAGCTCAAGTCCTTCATTTTATCCATAAGGAAACTGAGGTACAAAACAATTAAATGACTTTTCTAACAATACATAGCCTGTAAGTGCCTGGCTGAGACAGAATTTGAAACCAAAATCCCCAACTTTTAAGTCCATCACTATCCATTACACTATGCTGTCTTATCTATACATTAACTCACTAGCACCCCTTAAAGTAGATGGGTTCAACATTTCTCTGAATGTTAGAAAAGGGAAGAAATAGTGCTTGGAAGAAAGAATCAGAAGATGATAGATTTTGAGCAAGAAGGGACTTTGGACATCATTTAATGCAATTTATTTAGTTTATAGATCAGGAGATTCTTAAACAGCTGAGATTTTTCTGTTCCCTTACTATAAATAAAAGACCTTAGCACCAGCTATTCAGATCAAGTCATAGTTCATGGGAACCCTAAAGATGTTTTTGCTCTTTTCCAAATGGGAAATGGAGAGAATTCAACCAGTCCAACAGGGTTTAGATCCAAAGATTAATGACAAATAGTATGTTAGCAGATACACAGCCAACAATCACATTCAGATTACTTTGAAGACTCACAGGCTGTGTAGTGATGGAACCTATGAGAACATGTTTAATCTAAATAACCCTGTCTAGATGAGTTGCAGAGAGAGTTAACTCCCAATATAACCAAATTAGATATTTATTTCAAAGTTACAAAATTTGAAAGTAATTCAAATAATAGTCCTTTCATTAAGTGAGCATGTTCTAAGATGAGACTTTCTCCTCTGTTCCTCCCTAGTTTTCCCACTCCCTTCAGGTGAAAAGTTTCATATAAATATCTAAAAAGCTTAGAAATCAGTACAGGGATTATATCACTTACAAGGTCACCTAGCCTGTGAATGGAAGAGCTACTACTAAAACTCAAGTCTACCAGTCTAGTAGTGTTCTTTGCACCAAACAATGGATTCACTGGAGCTTGGAAATTTGCTTCAAGCACGATTCCTTCAATACTCATGAACATAAACATCAGACAAAAGAAATACATTTTCCCTTCAATGACTCCTGTAGAGATAGATGTAGCAAACTAAACTAATGCTTTTGACCTGAGCTTCTGGCCTTTTTTTTCTTTGCTAGGAGAATATAGCAGAAGCCTGGGATAAGCACATATCCAGAGTTCTCTTTACTAATTCTAGGTCTCTTGAAACAACAAATCCCTGCCCCGCTCACATGCATGAGATTTCTCTTGAACAGCTCTTTTTATGAAAGCAAGACTTCTTTTTGCAATTCCTCAGCAGAACAATGAGTGTTTGTGGTATGTTTTCATTTGTTTAGAATTCAACCTAAGTATAACTGGAGAGTGGATTCATTTCCACCAGAGTCACCTCAGTCATCACTTAGGTCAGAATCAGACAGCACGGGATCTTATTTAAGTAATAGTAAGATCAAGAGCTAACATTTATATAGCTCTTTAAGGTTTGTGAAGCATTTCCATAGGTATTACTATTATCTCCATTTTTATATATATGAAGTAACTGAGCAAGGCAGTTGTTGGTTATCTTGCCCATGGTTAACTCAGCTAATAAATAAGTATCTGAGATCAAATGGGAACTCAGATCTCCCTGACTCTAGGTCCATTACTCTATTCTGTGTACTACCGAGCTATATAAATCTAGAACTCAGACTAGGGTTGGAAATGACCTTATGAATCATATATTTTTCAAAGTTGGAGGAAATCTTAGAGATAATCTACTCCAATCATTTTATGGGTGAGGAAACTGAGAAAGGAAGTGATTATTCCAAGGTTATAGATCTGGTAATCATGGGGCTTAGACCTGAACTTGGGTTTCCAAAGTCCCAGTTCAGATATCTTTCCATCATTCTCTAATTCTTTATGTGTTCTATGGATAGAACCAAAGGAAAGTAAGTTTATCAGTTATAGATGATCTCTAGAGAAATAATGTACAGTTTCCCCTCCATATCATGACTTTTTCATCATTGTTTCAATTATATTTCTGGCAGCATAAGAAATTAAATGATAATTTTCTGGGTGTTTTGCAGAGGCTATAAACAATATATAATGACCAGCAGATGATACAGAAAAAGTTTAGAAACTCAGAAAAGCATAAAAGATGTGTTTAGTGTTGTATAATATCAATATATTTTATCTTTTAATATAATAATTCAGATTTTTTTCTCTGGTATAAAGGGAGAGTCAAATAATTTACAAGAATTTTTCAGATTTCAGGGGCAATGTGCCCCTAACCACCACTATGTGGAAGGAATGACTATACTTCTTGCACACTGTGTTCTTAGAGAATCAACATTAGTTTCAGCCTGAAGAAATAACTGGTTGAAGAAAGAATTCCAAGTAAGAAATTGTAAGGAAGGACTGGAAACATTTCATGAGGTGGGCCCTCCCTTCTTCTATCAATAGGACTTACAGGGCTTAAATTTTCTATTTTTAGGGGTGGCTAGGTGGCATAGTGGATAAAGCACTGGCCCTGGAGTCAGGAGTACTTGGGTTCAAATCTGGTCTCAGACACTTAATTACCTAGCTGTGTGGCCTTGGGCAAGTCATTTAACCCCGTTTGCCTTGCAAAAAAACCTAAAAAAAAAAATTTCTTTTTTTTTTTTGGTGTCAACAGAGTCATAAAGAATCTAAAGTCTTATCCAAGGTATGTATGGAAAGAGATGATTATTAGAGTTTCAGACAACTTGAACTGGCAAAATTTTCACAGGATTATTTCTATCCATTTTCTGACTCTTTAGAAAAAAATTATTTATATCTTTTTTCTATCTCTATGATTTATTTCAGTATCCCTCCTGTCCTCCTCCCAGAGAGTCATCTCATATAACAAATAATATTTTAATATTATTTATATGCTATATATTTAATGCTATAATTTTTTTAAAGAAGAAAAAAGGGAAAGGAAAAAAAATTCTTCCCCTCCCCAAAATTAGCAAAACCAATCAATACAATAAAACAGTCTGAAATATCTTTTCTTTCTTGCCCACCCCGATGAATAGTCATACTTCCCCTCCAATCAGGAGCAAGTAGAATATCTCCTATTCATAGATCCATAGGGAATCATATTTCACCTCTTTCTGTGGCTCCCCATTTCAATAACTCTCACTTGTATTTCTTTTGTCTTCTTTAAGAGTATACACGATGGGGGCAGCTAGGTGGGGCAGTGGATAGAGCACTAGCCCTGGAGTCAGGAGTACTTGAGTTCAAATCCACTCTCAGACACTTAATAATTACCTAGCTGTGTGGACTTTGGGCAAGCCACTTAATCTCATTTGCCTTGCAAAATCCTAAAAAAAATAAAGAGAGTATACATGATGATATGATTGTGTGTACATGTGTATATATATATATATATATACACACACACACACACACACACACACATATATATATATATATATATATATATATATATAGAGAGAGAGAGAGAGAGAGAGAGAGAGAGAGACTAGAGGGAAAGAGAGAAAGTGAGAATGAATTGCCTTTGATTTTAGAAGTTAACATTTCCTGCTAATGCTATTACCCTGATATCCAGACATATTACTGTCAAAAAGACCAATGTGAGCCTCACTAACAGCCCTTTCTGTATATTCTGGGACACGGGGTTACCATTTTCAATATGTCTTCTCTGAGGCTGAGGTGTGGGATGGGATGGGGGGGGGGAAGACAGGGGTTAGTTACCACCTTTGCACCTAACCTCTGCTCCCTCACACAGTCTTCCATTTTGAGTGTCTTTGGTACACAGAACATGAGGCAGGATACATCCCTTGTCTCTGGTCTTTGTTTTTCAAGGGCAGGAGGAAAGGTGTCTGAATGGATGTTGTGAAAGCAATGGATATCAAGAAAGCAAAATGGTGGACCTCATGTAACTGTCTAAACATCTGAGTCCTTAGTCCCAAGGTGGTAGAGACCATAGAACAATAGTTTCAAGACACTAGGCTAAGTCAGTGTCTGTTATGTGTGAGGACTAGATTGAGGTCTCTCCCTCTATGAAATCAGAAAAGAGACTTGTGCCTAACCAAAACCAGAGTGGAGATCAGGAAGCTTGTGGCTGCTATCTAAACTTTCACTCTGACATCTAATAAACCATTTGGTATGCCTACAAGCATTTTTGATGCACCTATTATGTGTCAATTAGCTAAGTGCTAAAGATAAAAAGAAAAAGGAAAAAATCACAGTCTCTACTCTCCAGGAATTTAGGTCCTAATGGGGGAGACAATATGTAAATTACTAGATACCTCAGGTCTTATAATTGTCATTGATCAACTTCTGTTTTTGTTTCAGTCTTGTAGACAAGTTCACTCTTCACTGACCCCACTGGGATTTTCTTGGCAAAGAAACTGGAGTAGTTTTCCATTTCCTTTTCCAGTTCATTTACAGATGAGCAAACTATGGCAAGCGGGTATGATTTGCCCAAATTCACACAACTAGATTTGAACTCAGAAAGAGAAGTCTTCCTTACTCCAGTTACTTACTGATGGTTATTTACTGAGTACCTACTATATGCAAAGGCCTGCAATGAGTGCCACAGTAACAGAGAAGTAAAAGATATAACCTATGCACTCATGACACCTTACAGTCTGGTTAGAGAGACAGGACAAATTAGATAAATAATTTAAGTCAGAGCTATTAATGGTAAAGGTTCAGCTCTGGAAGGTTGTCTGTAAATCAGTAGTGTTTTATTAGGCATTAATATGAAATGCAATCTGACCTCTGATTTGTATGAAATGCAATATATGATTAGTATGAAATGTAATCCTCAGGTGATCCTCAGGGCTTAGAAGGGGCATTGTAGAATCAGAGTTGAAAAGTTCCCACCATGAGACTGGACATCCATCTCTAGCAGTGAAGAAAGGGAACAGAAATTATAAAGGCAACCATTCTAATAGGATATCTAATAGGATAATCTTTCCCCTTCCCCAAAATGTCTCAAGTTCCCCTGGGTAAGAATGAAAATCAGCTTCAGGGGCCTTTTCTTCAGATTTTCTGTGTGGTCAAAGGCACCCTCCAAGAAGAGAACTGCCTAGTCTTCATAAACCTTTCATCTCAGGTAAAGACCTCTGGAAACCATAAGGGATAGAGAAAACCAACTAAACTCTGGTTAGAGTCTGAAATTCTTCCCTAAGGCATTCTAGCTCTAGCTGTCTTCTAGCTCAGAGTAAGGACTCTCAGGCTGAAGTGGTGAGAAATGAGATAGTTCTTTACAGACGCCCACTCCCTACCAACACAAAAAAAAATGTTTTTGAGATTGGCCAGAGTCCAGAGGAGTGCTAAGGAAGTTGGTTGGAGGCCAGCCCCTATTTCTGGCACAGTGGACAGAACACTTTTGGTTTCTTGTAACCAGAGGAGTTTCACTCCACCTTCTTTTGCTCCCCTAAATCTCCACCCTCCCTTTACTTCCCCTCCACACCTGAACCCCCAGGCCAACTCTGTCTTCCCTGGGAAAATTGCACAGACTGTGTTTTCTGAATCTGTGCAGGCAGAGCTGTGATAGGTATGGTAAAAGGTCAAGCAGCCTGCTAGGTCAAATAGTCACCAAGTCTCGATTGCTTTTCCAACCCTTTGGCTCCTTCATGCATTCCCTGTCTTCTTCTCTAGGATAGAGGGGTAGCAAACTGGTAGTTTTTATATATAGTCCCAGTCTCCACTCTCACATCTAGTGAGTGAAGTCAAGATATCTGCCCAAGATCACTCTGATAGGGGATTTCCAACAGGTTTGGCAGACAAAGAAAGAAAGTATATACTTTAAGTACATATTGAAGCTGAAATACATCCTTAAGTATTTGAAAGACCAACATATTTAGAAGGAGGATTACACTTGTTTTGCTGGCCTTAGTGGACAGAAGGAGTAATAGGATATAGAAAACAAACAAATCTAGGATCAAGAATTCTGATGCTGATACTTATTATGTCTGTAACCTTGAAAAGTCACTTAACTTTTTGGGATTTTTTCTGATCTGTAAAATCAGGACCTTTTCTAACTTCAAATCCTATGATGCTATAAATAAATTGCAGACAATTCAATTATAAATGAATAGAAAGAAATTTTTCCCAATAATTAGAACTGTCCAAAAGTGGAATAGGTTGTTTCATCAAATAATGAGATCCCCCACATTTGAGATATTCAAGTAGAGAATGAATGATCGATCAGGTGCCAGAAATACTGTAGAAAGAATTCCTGTTCAGGTATGGATTGGACAAGACCTTTTCATCTCTTATGATTTATTCAGTTTGACTGAGCAAGAATTTACTGGGTATCTACTGTCTACTTAGATGCTAGGCATGCAAAATCACAAAAAATCCCTGACCTAAAGAACCTCATACTTTTTGAAGATTCTACACAACAAGACAGAAGAAATATATAATTTAGGATATTAATTGGAAAGTTCTTTTGTGAGGAAGTGGGTACAGGAAAAACTTTCCATCTGAAATTACACCCTAAGAGTTATTAAACTGCCTATATCCTTTAACTCAGCAGTACCATTACTAGGTCTATATCCAAAGATGATTAGGTGGGAAAAGAGAAAAAAATTATATGTCCTAAAATATTTATAGCAGCTCTATTTGTGGTGGCAAAGAAATGGGAATTACTGCATGCACATCAATTGGGGAATGGCTAAAGAAGTTGTAGTATATGATAGTGATGAAATATTATTGGGCTATAAGAAGTAATGAACTCGATGATCTTACAAAAAATACGAATAGTTGTACAAAATAATGAAGAGTGAAGTGAGCAGAATCAGGAGTATGTTGTATATAGTGAGAGTAAATATTATTTTAAGAACAACTTTGAGCAACTAATTAATTTTGATTATTACAAATATTCAAATTAACCACAAAGATAACATGAAGAGAAGATATTATCTGAATTCATAGAATGAACTTTTAAATAGAAGTATAGAATGATTTTATATATACATATTATATATATATAAAATATAATGTTAGCTATTTTTAGGGCAGAGAGGGAAGTAAAAAGGAAATTTACATATCATCTTTATACATAATAAATTTATAGTTCCATGTGCAATCATCTTTTTAAAATTAAGCTATGTTATGGAAATGCCTGCTTTATTCCATAAATTTAAAAAAAAATGTTTTTTAAGAGAGAGGCCCTTAATGATTAGATTTCTTTCTGAACCTTTCTCACTTAGTGCCTGTCCTTGATTCTTCTTCAACCAAATCTTCAAGGATTCTCTAAGGGAACACAAGGCCCTTAGAGCAACCAGTTAATTCTTGGTTTTTTTAGGTTCCCTGTTGACCTATGAACTGAAGTGGTACAAAGGATGTCATATGAAACATTGAGTCCAAGTCCCTCATTTTAGGGAGGAGGAAAGGGAAGTTGAGTGAAGTCAAGATATCTGCCCAAGATCACTCTGATAGGGGATTTCCAACAGGTTTGGCTAGAATCTGGGTTTCTTGGTTTTTGTCTAGTATTCTTTCCCACCAATTTACTGTTCTGGGATCAAAAAACCAGTTTCTTCTGCTCTTTCTCCCTAAAGAACCTTTGTGGTGGAATGGTCTGCTTTCTCCTTCAAAACCATTATTCAGTGTTTGCTGGTGCTACTCTGTTCTATTGGTACTTGACTTCTTTCCTTGATTGGTTCTAGTAAAAATTGGCTTAAATCCAAGCCACAAGTCATTCCCCTGGATTCTCATTGGTGTAGTTTAAGGTGAGCAGGTACCTTAGATAAGGAGGAACCTCTCATAACTCCACCCACTCTTCTTCTAAGGAAGGAGCAATCAGAGATTCAAACCTGTCTCCACTTCCACCCTAGCAAAGCACAGGAGTTTAATAGGTCTCCTATACAGGTGTCCATTCTGGAAGGAATATCTGGGTAGTGGAAATCTGAAGAGTCTTTGAAAATGAAGAGGGTTGTGGGGTCCCAGGAAGTCCACAAAGTGCCTTTGTGTGCCACCTAGAGGCCAATGAACCTGCCCTGAAAGGAACTTCCTTGCAGCTTTTTGGTAAGTGAAACAACTGCCAACTATGTTTAGGAAAACAGAATGTTAAATCTAGAAGAAATCTGGTCTTCCCCATTCCCCACCCACCCCCAACCCTCTTTTTACAGAAAATGAAACTAAGGTCAGGAGAGGTGAAATAGGCTGCCTGAGGTCATACAATGCTCGAACTAGATCACTCAGAGCTCCTGATCCCAAATCTTTCTAGCTCATTTCCTGCTTTTTCAGAGATCAGGAGCATTTCAAATACTACTATCTAATCCAGAATCTAAGACTACACATGAATGGATTTTATTAGAATTAGACCAATTTCAATACTTTATCTTCTATTTTTTCAACGATACAGAGGAACTAAGACTTTTTTAACCCCATCCTCATCTAGACTCAGCTGATATTTATTTTATTGAATAGTTTTGTGTTGGTTCCTATTGATAGATAATTTGGAACTGGGAAAACTTTTTACCCCTGTCTCTCATCATACTTGGAGACTTAAAAGGCTAGGATGCCTTTAGTATCTATGTTAGGAAGAGGGAAAGAAGGAGGATGGAAACCATCTCTCCTTTTCCCATGGGAGCTGTCTTTTCTTTTTTTGGGGGGGGGGACCACAAAAAACCAAACCTAGACAAGAGAGTGCTGAACATCTTAGTTGACTCTATTTCTCTCTGATGATTGACACTTACTAGCTGTGTGACTCAGTGTAAATCACTTGACCTTTTTGAGACTAGTTTCCTTATCTATAAAATGAGAGTATTAGACTATGTTTTTTGGACCCTTTCAACTAGAAATCTACAATCTTAAGATCCCTTCCTCCTTTTCTAAATGTTCAGGGAGTTGAGGGATACCTTTTTACCTTTAGGCCACATTCATATCCCACTCTTCATTTCATCACTCATGATCTCATTGGTTACCCCCAACAACTATATGGACCTATATTTACACAAGTGGAGGGAAGACTGTGAAGTCAGGAGGCAGATGAGGGGAAAGAAAATGTACAGGTCTCAGGAAACCTGGATTTGGATACCAACTCTACCATTGCCTTACCCTCGGTCTTAAGAAAGTTGATTCACCTTTATGGCCTGTTTTCCTCATCAGTAAAAAGTAGGCATTAAACTATACACCCTTTAAGGTCCTTTCTGGTGCTAATAACATGTGGATCTTTGAGAACTCTGGGAAAGAAGGGTGAAGGTTGTCAGTAGAGGAAAGATAAAGGGACTGCTTTCTATTAGAGTTCCCTGGGTCAGCCTTCTAATAGGGGAAAGATTTGAAGAAAATCTTGAAATTTAGAATGAGGTGAGTGACTTTGTAAATTGGAAATGGAAGGTTATTCCTGGTTTGTGAGAGATGGAAAAGAGGAAGGGGGGGCGGAATTTAAATACCTAACAGGTACTTCCCAAGCTATAGGAAGTATATTATATATATCCTATAAAGATCACCTTTGATCCTCACAATAACTCTTATGAGGCTATTATGATTCCCATTTTACAATTGAATAAACAGACTCATAGCAGTTGTATGACTTCCCCAGAGTAACACAGCTACTATCTGAAGCTGCATTTGAACTTGGGTCTTCCTGACTTCAGAGTTCTCTCTCTACTATGTCACTTATCTGACTCTGATAAAGGCATGATGGAAAAAGTAATGAAGGTGGGAGTGAAAGACATCCAGACACCAAGTGATGGGAAATAAAAGAGAGCTGAAGCTAGATAAGATAAAGAAGTAACATGAGCCAGGAAGTCACCAGTGGCAGGGAATCTACTATATTATTCAAAATCTAGGATGATGAGGAAGGAAGGAAATCTTCATGAGAATATTTGGGGGGAAGGAGGAAAAAAGTCTGTTAACTACATAATCAAGAGTTGGGCAAAAAACACAAAAAGATTACTATATTTCTCATATTTATGATTAATGGGAGTAAAAGGAGAAAAAGTAGAATTTTGGAATTTACTCTGGGAACCTGGATGATGGGGCTCAGAAATTCTGAATCTTCACTATGACCTTGGATAGCTAACTACTCCAGAGAGGCTCCATCCCGAGAGAGACTGAAGGATATTTGGGAGTTACTGCTCTATCCATCTCTCCTTTCCTTCTTCTCACTTCTCTCCCTCTCCTCACCCCCATCTCTCTCTCTCTGTTTCTGTCTCTGCCTCTGTCTCTGTCTCTCTGTCTCTCTCTGTCTGTCTGTCTGTCTCTCTCATTCACTCTCTCTTTTTCTCTCTGTCTCTTTGTCTCTGTCTCTCATTCTCTCTCTCTCTCTCACACACACACACACACACACACACACACACACACACACACACACACACACACAGAGACATCAAGTAACAATCTGTCATTCAGACCACTATTCTCACCAGAGTTTCCAGGATACTGGGACCCTAGAAACCCACACTTGAGAATCTCCCTTCTACTGTCAAAAATATGTTATCTAAGAATCATCTTTGTGATTTGTTTTCTTAGAACAGTTTTTGACATCCATTCCTAAACTCATGAAGTCAAGGCCCCCTGGGCCCTACTTGTCTTACAGTCCTCTGAGCTCACAAGTGCATATGCACACACCCAATTCCAAATGGGTGTCTGTACCAGATAAGAACCCATAGGTCTGATATGGGACCAAACCACAACTGAAGCCCCACATGATTACCCATTGCCTTTGTCCAGCAGGAATAAAACTTTTGATATAAGATTAGACAATGGGCATGAACTAGATTTGGATCCAAGCTGATGCCTTAATATGATTTCCCTTCTAGCAAAATCACTGAAGTCCATTGCAAAACTTATTCTGGTTCACCTGGAACAACATATCTCACTCAACAAAGAGTTTTGGCAGACAGTGATCAATAGAAAAATCATATTATAGTAATAACGTCTCAGACTTTGTTTATGGCAGATTTTTATGGTAATCCTTTTAAAAAAGCACAATTTCTAGATGATCAACTATAATGGATGCAGCTCCTCTTGACATTTCAGTGATCAAGGCCAATCCTGAGAGACCATTTATAGAAAATGTCATCTACATCCAGAAAAAAACCCGAACCTTTGGCATCTAAATACTATGTTCACTTTTTCAAACTTATTTTATATTTTTCTTTCTCCTTCGTGGTTTTTTCTCCCTTTTCATTCTTCTTATACAACATTACTAATATGGACATATGATTAAAATGAAATCTATATCACATTGGTCCCTGCCATAGGGAGGAAGGGGTAAGGAAGAGAAGGGGATAGAAAAATGTGAAAACCAAAAGCTTACAAAAGGATGCTTGTTGAAAACTATCTTTGCATGTAACTGGAAAAAAATTTAAATAAAAATAAATTTTAAAAAAAAGCACAATTCCTAAGAAACTTTCACTGAACATGATCTTTGGGGAAAAGGATGCTCTTAAATAAAATTATAGAATTGGAAGAGACATTATAGTCTGGTTGGTCCATCCCCTGACTAAAAAAATCTCTCAGGCTGAGTGTGTGGCTTATTGCTGTCCTCACAAAATCACCCTTCCTTCAAAACACTGGAGAGAGTGAAATGTGTATATCCCCCTCAAATTTTCATTGCCCTCATAATATCCTTTTTGACTTCACAGGTGATTCATATTTCTGCCTTCTGTGAGACAAGGTTCCCAACATGTATTACGGCTCTTATTGGATCTTTGTGTGCTTCTCTTTCTTAACCACAAGGTAAACTGAACTACCACAAAACCACCTAGTCAAAAATGGTTTATGCTAATGAATTTTAAATAGTAGGCAAGGCACCAGAACTTGGGAGCTCTCTCTCTCTGTTTCATCAAAAAAACAAAGGTCAAACAAAGCATTCATTTCTATAAGTACCAGATTTTACCTTCTCTCAACATTCCTTTCTAGTAGGAAAACACTCAAGGCTTTTGAATATGAACTGAGTTACACCAGTGATACTGGAGGTACATTTATCTATGGCATATATTCACAGTGAAATTGAATGATGAGATTGATTGATTGTCACTTAGCTTTAAAGGACATCTGGAAATTATTGCTATCTGTCTATCTCTTCTTCCCTTCTTCCCACTTCTCTCTCTCTCTCTTTCTCTCTCTCTCTCTCTCTCTCTCATACACACACACACAGACACACACACACACACAAACACATACAAATAAAGTAACAAAACTTGCTTTTTGTTCCAGAATATGCATTCAGGGAAATCAATCTAATATCGAGACCAACAGGAATGATAAACTCTCATTGCCTGGCTTTGAGAATCTCACTGCAGGATATAACAAGTTTCTCAGACCCAATTTTGGTGGTATGTTATCATATTTTTCTTTTTTTCCTATGCATTTAAATTTTTAAATTTTAGTAGTCCAAATAAAAGTTAGCTAGATAAAATAAAAATAGGGCATATGCACACAATTTACAGTCAACTATTTAGATATGACTGATGGATCATAATTTTAAAATTCACCTATGTAGGGGTAAAGACTAAAGCAAACCTATACCAATTCATAAATTATCCTATACCAACTCATAAATGATATTAGAATTTTCAATTCTTGGAAGGATTAGTATAAAAATGAGAACAGAGGTAAGTAACATGAAGGACAGGCAAGAGAGGATTCTGGGGCAGAAAGAAAGAGTACATTTACCCAAGATATTTCAAAGCTCATTTTAAAGAGTTTTATAGAAAAAGTCCATATTTTTCAATATTAATAAAAAATAAAAAATACAGTACACAGAGGGAAGACAATGTAGACTCTTTTTAATTTTACTTTAAACAATACAAAAGGGGGAAAAGAATGGAAAAGTGGAAGAATGAGAACACCATCAATAATTTTCATATGACCTTGGATATACAAATTTACCTCTTCATGCATCTATAAAATTAGGAAATGTTTCATATTTCATGGTCACATATTCAGAATTTTAAAAATCAGATCTATCATTATTCTGGAATGGAATCTAGGGAAGAAAGTTTCTAACTTCTAACTTCAGTCCTTATTGGTACACACACACTTAGCACATCCCATCCAGGTAGATGGCATCCCTAAATCCCCCAAATGTCACAAATAATGTGAAAGCTCAAGCTTTTCTGGCAAGCATTGTGTGAATATCTCCTTCCATTTTTGCCTTGGCCAAAATTTCCTAGGAGGAAGCTGCCCTCTGGTGGCAGAGTTTAGTTTTATTACTGAAGGGGGGAGAGGGAGGGAGAACAAAAGAAACTATCAGTTGTTTAGAAACTCACTCCAAAACACAGCAAACCTGCAGATCCCAAGGATTTTCATCCATGATCTGTATTTTCAGGGGATAGGAATGCTTCTGGAAGTCTCACCCCACTCCCATCTGCTGGCATTCTGACATATACAAAATTTCCTTTCCTAGAGATTAATACTCAATTATCCTCAACCTCATTAGAAGTGAAGTTTTATTTCCAAATGTTCTATATAAAAATTTATTGCTCAGTTTTCTGAAACACCAGCAACAAGCTGGGCATGATGAATGAAGAATAGATCTGGAGTCAGAAAGATCTGAAGTCTCAATTCTTGCATCACATACTAGCTTTGTGATCCTGGGCAAATCTTTCTCATTTTCCTCATCTATAAAATGGGAATGATCATAACAGCACCTACCTCAAAGGTTTTTTTGGTAAGGATCAAGTGAATTAAACATATGTAACATTTGAAAACTTTAAAGCACTATAGCTAGTATTATTTTTATTAATAATCAGAATGCTTTGCCTGTTTAACACTTAACAAGTTGTTCAAGAGATTGTTGCAAAGTAAAGATTTTCTTCCTTCTCTCTTACTTTCCCCAATTTAATACACTGCTGTAATCATTGGTAATAATCTATTAAAAAGAAGGATATGGGGCAGCTAGGTGGCACAGTGGATAGAGCACTGGCCCTGGAATCAGGAATACCTGAGTTCAAATCCAGCTTCAGACAGTTAATAATTACCTAGCTGTGTGGCCTTGGGCAAGCCACTTAACCCCATTGCCTTGCCAAAAAAAAAAAGGATATGCTTAATGGGAAAGATAATGCATTCACAACTCATACATTCCTATTCATCCTGGGATGCTCACCCTTTTCAATTAAAAACTTTTAAAAAACCAAAAGGGGTGTGGGGACTTACTCATTGTCCACTGCTCCTGGGAAGAGCCTCCAGCTGAGAAGTTCCTGAAGTAATGGAAGAGTAGAGTGTAGGGTGTGTAGATGTTTAAGGAATTTTTCTGTTCACCATCTGAGTTGAGGTAGGCTAAAACTAGAGGTGTGGTGACAAATGTTTAACAACCTTATGGGAGGGAGGGGAAGAAGGGGGAATTATGCACAGCACACTTTTAAGTCTATTCTTCATTTTTTAATATTTTCTCCATCACTTTGTTGTCTAGTATCTAGACTCTAGACAATAAACCCCTGAGATTCAAGGTGCATATAGCTTGAGTGAGCCAGTGATAGGAAGAGATGAAGTTAGAGTGTGTTAGCATTGTCTTGGAGATGTGTCTATGATTGTCTATGTTGGGGTAAAGGGAATGTGGTCCATTTTCCCCATTCTCCCTGGTTGATCATACATACTCTCAGGGTCAAACCAAGGTCCTTCTGGGTTTATTGGGGGCAGCTAGATATCAAAGTGGATAGAATGTGACAGGAACTGTCTGGCTATTTATGTATCCCTGGTCTTTAACATAGTGCCTAGCACATTGCCAAATGAAGCAGCTGGGTGGACAAAAATATTAGTCCTGGAATCAGGAAGGCCTGAGTTCAACTCCAGCCTCAAACACATTCTAGTTGTATGACCTTGGACAAATCATTTAAACTGTTTGCCTCAGTTTCCTCGCCAATTCAATGGGGATAATAACACAGGGTTGTTGTCAGGATCAACCAAGATTTGTGAAGCATTTGGTAATTCTTCTTCCAAAGTCTCCACTTTGGAGACTATCAATCTGGCAATGTATGATATGGAGACCCTCTTCTGTACAAACCCTTTCTACTAAGATATTACAGATGCCTCATCACAGAAAGCAGACCTAGAAGTGCGGTAGATATGGGTTCAAGCATACTCCTTCGGATGACCCTGGATCTTTTAAGTCCTCAATACCCCAGGTAGCTCTCTAGGGTCATAAGTTGTAAAGGTAACAATAAGCAGTGATAGAGGCCAGTTTACCTCTGTCAGTGAAATCATAGATATAGTCATTCATTATCCTTTGGTCTTTAAACAACAGATACTCATATATTGACAAAAAACAAACCAAAAAAACCTCACACTTTGGTCCCCATATCATCCTCATCTATCTCTTTCTTCTTTCCCAGGGGAGCCTGTTGAAATAGCATTGACACTAGACATTGCCAGTATATCTAGCATTTCAGAAAGTAACATGGTGAGTGCTTTTCTCTCCTTTGCCAAAACAGATTGACTTTTTTCCCATGTTCAGTAATACAAAAAGCTTTAAACAGCAAGCCCTAAACTTAGTTTAAACTGGAGGCTATGTCAAGAGATCCAAGAGAATCAAAGATACTTTACAAAGCAGAATTTGAGAAAGGGAAAAGAAGGTAAGACTTCAAAGACTCAAAACATAAAAACGTGAGTATTTTAAAATAGAGAAAATTGCAGGTGGGGGGAAATACATTGGGGAAGACTTAATACCATATAATCCCTGAGAGTGGGGAAAATTGGGTAAATTTTTTTTATAACTAATATCTTTCAATAGTCATATAATTGAGGATA
Source organism: Macrotis lagotis (assembly GCF_037893015.1). Lineage (NCBI taxonomy): Eukaryota > Metazoa > Chordata > Mammalia > Peramelemorphia > Peramelidae > Macrotis > Macrotis lagotis. Next base: position 373,931,402 of record NC_133658.1, read on the forward strand.
AATAACTTTAAAAATTACAGTGGTATATTGGAAAAAGTGATGGACTTGGAATCAAGAGAATGGACTTCAAATCTTTTCCTTTGACAATTCTGGGAAACCTCTCTGAGATTCCCTTTCTCGTCTGGAAAATTATGCTAACTATACTGATGCTACCAAATCACGGGTTGTAGTGAGGAAAGCATCCTATAAACCTTAATGTGCTATTCTTTTTTAAAATTATTTTTTCCAAGAACATACAAAGATAGTTTCCAACAATCATTTTGGTAAGATTTTGAATTTCACAATTTTCTTCCCTTCCCTTCCCTTCCCTTCCCTTCCCTTCCCTTCCCTTCCCTTCCCTTCCCTTCCCTTCCCTTCCCTTCCCTCCCTTCCCTTCCCTCTCCTCCTGACAGAGGGCAATCAAATATGTTATACATGTATAATTATGTGCTAATCACTTGTAGACTAGTATCCTTGAGAGGTCCCTATAGCATTTCAAGCATCTAGCCTATCAGCAAACTTAGTACTTGGTGTTTATATTCAAAAAGACCTTAGCGATAGACTATATGAAAATAAAAGTTTTATTCAAAGGACAAGTTAAAAGTAACTGCATATTATGAATAAAAAGGTTTTTTTTTCTTACCTCTTCAAATTACTACACAAAATAAATAGGGTCAGTTTGATCTCTTGTTGACACTGGCTGCTACAACCAGGGCTCTTGAACAACTTTATTGATAACTGTCTCTCTTGTGCTTTCCTTTAAGTTTAACTTTAGGGCAATGTATAAGAAGTTGAAATTTTCCTCTAAGTTTACTAACCAGGTTCCATTCTTTTTTTTCTTGATATGTCCTTTATTTTTAATTTGTGTATTTACTTAATAGTCAAAATGATTTGGTCACTCAAAGTCCTTTTAAAAATAGTATTGCTATTACTGTATACAGTAATCTCTTGGTTCTGCTTACTTTGATCTTCACCACTTTATGCAAGTCCTTCCATGCTTTTCTAAGATCTTTAAGTTCATCATTTCTTATAACACAATATTACACCACAATTTGTAAAGCTATTCCCCCAACTAATGATGATCCCTGCAATTTCTAGTTCTTTGCCACCACAAAAAGAGCTACTATAAACACCCCATTGACATTCAAAGTTATAATTACTATTTGTGAATTTCCCTTCATTATATTTTTACTCACTATTTTCTCTCAGTATATCCATTAACTTTTCTTCCCCAACCCTCTCTTTCTCCATCCCACTCACCTCTCCATTAGTCCCCCTACTCTGTCCTCCTACCCTCCCAAACCCAATCCACACATGCCCCTCCAAAAGTTTCACCCCAGTTCTCTCTTCCCACCTTCCCAAATCTCAGCCCAGACAATAATCCACCTATCCTCACCTCCACAAAAACTGTCTCCTTAGGACTATACTGCAACCATCTACCTGAGGCAGCGATGGACTGATCAGAGGCTGGTGTTTGAAGGCAACAAGAGCTTTACTCTGGATGCTCGCCTTGTTGAGTTTCTCTGGGTTCCTGATACCTACATTGTGGAATCCAAAAAGTCTTTTCTACACGAAGTCACTGTGGGGAACCGACTGATTCGTTTATTCTCCAATGGCACTGTCTTGTATGCTCTCAGGTAGATCTGTTTTTAGTTATAAACAAACTGGTGACAACCAATGTTTCAAGGACCAATGCAAGCTTAGCTGTTTTCCCAGAAAATTTAAAGATAAATCAGTCTTCTAGAACTCTATTGTTCTCTAAGTAGATGTCACTTTCCTTGTCAATCACTGTTTATGTCTTTGTTCCCCTACAGCAATTGAACCATTCCATGTAATTTAAGTTTACCAAAATATAAAGGTTCCTATAGGTCTAAGGCTCAGGTAAATTAAGCAACAATCACAGGGTTATGCAAGGGTTTTTTAAATAATGAAAATAGAACCTAGTCTAGATTTTATGGAAAAGTAAGACAGAAAACAGACCTCCTTGCAACTGAGTTCAAACTCTAGAAGGGAGACATTAAAACTAGAATTTCATAGGGAGTACTAGACTAACATATATTGCAGAGAACAAAGAAACTACTGAATTTCTATTCTCTCCATTTCCTTCTTTCCTGCAGAAATAGGACAAAAAGGAGAAGGGGTAAAAATTTATAACATTCCACTGAGTTCTTACCCTATATTGAAATTTAAACATGTTAAATTATATAAACTATAATAATTGGAAGACTCGGGTCTTACAGCCCAAGATGTCTAACTCACTTTGCAATCACTTTTAGTGATGCAATATAGTCCAGTGGAAGGAACATGGTTTGGGACTTACAATACCTGGGCTTTTGTCCTAACTCTGCCACAAACCAGCTCTGTGACCTTAAGTAAATTTCCTTAGCCTCTCAGAGAGCAGCTAGGTGGCCCAGTGGATATAGAGCCAAGTCTGAAATCAAGAAGACTCTTCTTTCTGAATTCAAATCTGGTGCCAGACACTTACTAGCTGTGTGACCTTGGGCAGGTCACTTAACCCTATTTGTCTCAATTTCCTCATCTATAGCTGGAGAAGGTAAATCATTTAATTATCTCTGCCCCCTTACCCCCCCCCAAAAAACAGACAGAATCATGAAGAGTCAGAAATGACTGAAAAATGACTGAACTAACCTCTCTGAGTCTTAGTCTCCTCATCTGTCAAATAGAAGTAATGATCATTTTCCTTACTACCACAGCGGATAGAGAAATGCCTTGAAAAACTTTAAACCATTATATAAATGGAAGATATTAGTAAATGCTTTGCTTCTAAATTAGAAACACTTCAACATCCCCCTATTGGGACCTCTTTCTCTTGATGCTCCTTTAACAGTATCTAAACTTCAAGCAGAGGCATTGAAATGTCATTTGTCACCCAAAACCCTAGTGGTTCTTGCAAGGCAGGGTCCAAACCACATGTTCACTTCAAGAATCAAGCTAAAAGTCCTCAGGGTCTCACTACTGGAAGAGAAAACATTCTTTATAAGGCATCCTCTTAGGACATGCTTTCTGAAACTCGGGCTCTTTTTTCCCCCAGAATTACTACTACTGTTGCATGTAACATGGACCTATCTAAATATCCCATGGACACACAGACGTGCAAGTTACAGCTGGAGAGCTGTGAGTATAATATCCTGCGGGCCCTAGAGATGATTTTCATGGCTGACTTTAAATCTGTTTAATAGCAAAAAAAAGAACATCAACTGTATATAGTGTCTGCTCTTGATATTAATCCAGGATGACAAGAGCCCCTTTGACTGCTTTCATCAAGAGATTTGGGTATGTACCACAAAAGAAAGAAAAAAATCTTTCACTGCTAGACCTTCTTTGGAGCACAATTATGTATTGGTACCAAGTTGTTTTGAGATAATATTGGTCCATATAGTCAAAGAAAATGATTTTTAATGCAGTTACTTTCCTGTGGCAGACTACTAGTAATCTTTACTGCTTTACTTTTTTGCAGAACCTTGGTACTTTTAAAATAAGAAACTATAAGACAGGGTCAGCTAGAGAAGAAAAGAAATAAAGTGAGAAAAAAATGAGTGAGATTAAAGGAGGTTAAAATGAATTAGAATGGAGTGAAAATAAAACAAAATTCTGAGGGGGTAGCAAACAGAATAATAATGACTGACATTTACTTAGCATTCACTATGACCTGGATACTGGACTAAGTGCTTCAGAATTATCATTTGATCCTTGCTACTATCCTGGAAGGTAGGTTCTATTATTATCCTCATTTTACAGATGAGACAACTGAGGTAAACAGAGTTAAGTGACTTGACTAGAGTCATACATCTAGTGAGTGTCTGAGACTGGATTTGAACTCAGTTCTTCCTGACTGCAGGCTCAGTATTCTATCCACTGCCCCTACATGATTGCTTCTACTGAACTGATAATATGATATATTTACAGAACACTTTGCAAATCTTAATTTTCTTGTAAAAGTCAGCTTTATCATCATCATCTTCATCAGGAGGAGGAAGAAGAGTTTCTGTAAAGGCTTTTGTAGTGGTGTGCTAGTAAAGGTTTAACAAGTGGCTTTCCAATAGACATTGATAGTATAACAGTTGTCTTTATTTACTAATCTATTTATTTATTTAACCAGTTTTAATGAATTTATCCATTCCTTCAGTGTAGTATAATGGGAAAAAATTAGATTTGTAAAGAACTATTCAAATTCTACTTATAATACTTCACAACTATATGACCTTGTACAAGACAGTATGTTGCCTGTAAATGCAAACATAATATCTGAAGTATCACCCTCTCCCAGTTATTGTGAAGATCAAATTAGATATGTGAAAAAGCTTTAAAAAATCTTTTTTTTGTAAGGCAATGGGGTTAAATGACTTGCCCAAGGTCACACAGCTAGGTAATTATTAAGTGTCTGAGGCCAAATTTGAACTCAAGTCCTCCTCACTCCAGGGCAAGTTCTTTATCCAGTGTGCCACCTAGCTTCCCTCAATGCTTTACAAATCTCAAAGCCCAACACAAATATTAGCTATTGTTATTATATTTTTTCCATTTATAATCCATTAGTTGCCATAAGTCCACATTTCTGTGTATGCCAGAATTTCCTTTTATTTGTTTTTATAATTAAACAATTTAATTATTTTATGTTTTTCAATTAAGAAAAATCTATTTTCTTTCCTTTCCAACTCCCACTTACTCACTGAAAATTAAAAGATGATCCCCTGTAATAGTCCCCACATTGCCCATATCTAAAAAGGATTTACCTCATTTTGCATCTAGAGTCTGTCACCTGACTGTCAGGAAATGGGCAGCCTGCCACATCATTGGTCCTCTTATGCTGTGATTGAACATTGCATCCATAAAGAGTTCTTAAATCTTTCAAAATTATTTGGTTTGGGTTTTTTTCAGTGTCATGATGATTTAAAATTTTCTCCTGGTTCTACTCACTTCACTTTGCATCATTTCATATAGGTCTTTCCAGATTTCTTTGAAACTGATACTTTCATCATTTCTTGTAGTACAGTAGTATACCATTACACTGGTATGCCATAATTTGTTCAGACATTCCCTATTTGATAGTAACCCCTTAATCTCTAGTTGTTGCTTTTTTTTTTAGAAATTACTGCTAAAATAATTTTGTACATATGAGTCTAATTTTCCTCTTATTGATCTCTTAGGGTTATAATCCTAAAAATGGAATCCTTGGTCAATGGCTATACAGAGTCTAATGACTTTGAAACATAGTTCCAAAATGCTTTCCAGAATGGCTGGACCAATTTATAACTCTACCAATAATGCATTACTGAGTCTGTTTTAAAATTAAGTTTTCTTTTTTATGGAAAAAAAATCCATATTCTTTCTCCTCTCTATCACTGAAAAAGAATATAAAAATAAAAACAAAACCTTGTAAGAAACATTCATAGTCTGGAGGCAACTAGGTGTTGTAGTAAATAGAGCACTGATCCTGGAGTCAGGAGTTCAAATCCAGCCTGACACTTAATAATTACCTAGCTATGTAACATTAGGCAAGTCACTTAAACCCATTGCCTTGCACAAAGCCAAAAAGAAAATATTCATAGTCAAGCAAATTTCCCATTGCACATGTCAAAATGCATATATCTCATTCTGTACCCTGAATCCATCACTGCTTAGTTAGGAGAAGAATGCTTTAGGTTCATTCTTTTTCATTGTATTGACTAAAGTTCTTAAATCTTTCAAAAGTAATTTTCTTACAGTTTTGTTACTGTATAAATTGCTTTTGTTCTGCTCTCTGCAAGAATTCATACAAATCTTTCTAGGATTCACTGATATCATCCCTCTTATCATTCTTATAGCATTAGAATATTCTATTATACTCATAACTTGTTTAACTATTCTTTATGTGTTTAAATCTTCCTTAGTTTCCAGTTTGCCACTATAAAAAGAACAGTTCCTCCTCCTCCTCCTCCTCTATCACTGGGTTATAGGCCTAGTAATGGTATTACTGGTTCAAAGAGTATTCATGGTTTATTGACTTTGGAGACATAGTTCCAGTTTTGCTTTCCAGAATAGTCTGACCAATACACAACTTCACCATCAGTGCATTTGTGTGACTGTTTTCTCACAGCTTCTCTAGCATTTGTTATTTTCCTCTTTTGTTAACTTTGCCCATCTAATGGGTGTGAGGTAGAAACTCAGAGTTTTTTTCATTTACATTTTTCATTTTACATGCTATTTTAAGTATTTATTGTTCATATAGTCTAATGTGTTTTTCTTTGGAGTTTTTATTGAAGATGTTTTAATGTCATTCTTTTATAGGCTTGTATCTTGTGTTTCTCTCTTTCCATCACAATTCTTTAATATGGGAATTTTGTTCTCTTCATTCATTTATCCAATCTTATTTCCAATAAAATTGGTCATTTTTTAGGGCCTTGATTGTGTATTTTGGAAGGAAATGACTGGGCCTTATTTGGTCTTGTTTTATACTCTCTGGGGTCCTGCGGCTGCTGTCTCTAGATAATGGATGCTGTATTCTTCAAGCATCTCACAAGTGGTTCTAACTAAGGTCCAATAAAATTTTAGTGAACCCAAAGTGGTTTGATACAAGGTGAAATCTGATCTGAGTCTTGCAAGTTCTTGACATCAGTTTGGTTCTGGGTGATGCTATTAAAGGCTTGCCAGATTGGACTTATGGTAAACTTTCAGCTACCTAAAAGACTGTATGCTTATAGAAATGCCAGTTCACTCCTTGGTCTTAGCCTCCTGCCTTTGTTAATTTGTTGCAGACCTCTACCTAACACATAGGTTGAAACCAAGACTACTCCCAGGGTTAGAATCATACAACTGCTACTCACTTCTGTTCCCTTTCTTGCTACTGCTTGGGTGTGCTACTTCTCTTGCCCCAGTTCTCAGCTGTTTTTGATGTCCTTATACTCAGTTTCCCTCACCAGTCCACACTGGGTCTATGATTTAGTCCTAGGGTCAAAGTAACAGAGCTGTCATTTATGCTCATGTTCTTACTTCTTAGAGAGCTGCCTGCCTGGGTCAGCCTTTGGTATATCAATAGTCTTCACAGCCTCACAGTGCAGGCCAATTCCTGGGTTGGAAAGATCCAAACAACACACATAGTATGCTGGGACCCATTGCCAGTGCCTCCAGATTTCTATCCATCTCCTTTGCCTGATGTAGCTTAGAAAAATGACCCACTTTTTGGATTAATCTACTCCTTAGATTTCACAACTGTCTGGCACTCTTTTGGATTTTTAATGGAGCTATTGTGAGCAAAACTGGGAGGCACTGCTTTTGCCTATTCCATCTTTATTCCTTCAATTTTCAACCCTCTTCTCCACTACCAGTCCTAGTCCTGTAGGATTTAGTGAACACAATTCAATAACCATTTATTAATATTTGCTATGTTAATTCCCATTCAATATTGCAACCTGATATGAAGGTGGCCCTAGAATTGACAAAGGATGTGCTAGGGAAAACTGCAGAAAGTCCCATCACACTAGAAATGATTGTAGCTTCTGTGTCTGAACCAAGGATACAATCTAGCAAGTTTCTTAGATATTTAACCTGAAAAATCTGGCTACTCAGTCACCAGAATTTTTTCTGGCTTTAGGAATTCATGAAAATGACTACTAAGGCAAAGCAGGGGTGTTTTATGGCAAAAGTATCTTAATGGATGAAATCACCATTTTTAAGCAATTAAATAAATGAAAAATACTGTGCTAGGTAATGGTGTAGACAAAAATATAATCAAGATACAGTCTCTGCTTTCTGGAATCTGTTTGATTCACTCATTCATTCATTCAATAAATATTAAGTATCTGTTATGTTCAAGGCAATTTGTTAAACTCTAAGAAAGATATAAAGTTTAGATAACCCATGATCCTTGCCTTTTAGGAATTTACAAATAATTGTTATACAACAATACACGAAAAATGAACTGGGGAATTATGTAGCAATTTGCTTTGTGAGATATAAGGAAAAAGGCAGCGTATTACAGGCATTGGGAATAGTATAAGCAATGATATTAAAGCAGAAAGTTATATGATATATTTAGGAAACAAAGTATAGATTGTTTTGATAGAGTATAGAGCAACTAGAAGGAAGTAATAAAAGTTAAGAATAAAGCTCAGGTCTTTCTATCTACAGATCTGCCCTTTTTGACAAAAATTCCATACATTGTTGAACAAAAATTCTTGAAATCTTCTACCAGGTTCCTGGTCTTTATCTGGGTCCCAATCTTTATTGAGTTCCCTATCTTTGTCTCCATTCCATTTTCTCTTTTAAACTAAATCTTTCAAAAATTACTATTCTGAGACCTGTCAGGACTTTTGCTTATATTAGTTTTAATTAGGTTAATCCCTCTGACCTTTTTTAAAAATTTTGTTTATGTTTTTGCTTTTTAAATCTCCCTAGGTGAGTTGACCCAGATTGCTTAGTTCTCAAAGACAACCTAGAAATAGCAGTTACAGAAACAATTGTTTCTTATAGATAGATGTTCACCCTACCCAAACTCTCTATAATTTTGCATATTGCTTTGTAAACTAAAAAAAAAAATCTAATCACATTTAGTTTATTCTCATTAAAAACTTAGTCCAGGGGCGGCTAGGTGGTGCAGTGGATAGGGCACTGGCCTTGGAGTCAGGAGTACCTGAGTTCAAATTCAGCCTCAGACACTTAATAATTGCCTAGCTATGTGGCCTTGGGCAAGCCACTTAACCCCATTGCCTTGCAAAAAATTAAAAAAATAAATAAAATAAATAAAAATAAAAACTTAGTCCATTTCTTTGGACTCTCAGTTCAACTGAGATGCATCTTGAGATGCATCAGTTAAAATTGTACATAGTATTTCAAGTATTGACATATATGTGTAGTATTATGAATTTTGTTTTATTTCTAAAGTCTTTCTGTTCATGGAATCATTATATAAATGTTAGCTTTCATCATTATGGTTTTTGTTTACTGGGGTGATTTTCTTTGTGTCCCTGTTTGTGTCCTTGTGTCCATATGTCCTTGGAAATTTTTATGAATAAGACTGTATTGCAAAATGCCAAAAGTCTTAGGCACAAGGAGAATCAAAGTGGTGAGCAATGTTGTCTGTCAAAAAAGTTTTAACATCTGAATCCCTAAGCTATTTTTCCAAGTATGCCTGAGTGAGAGGTTTGGAGCCCTGGTAATTTATAGTGAATCCAAGAAACTTAACCAGCTTTGAAACCACTGAACTTGAGTTTATCAGCTTATAAACTTTGTTTGGATTATTTTTCTCCAAATTAATTCATTATTTCATGCATTAGTCAATCAATAAACATTTCTTAAGAAGCCATTATGTCCCAGATGCTGTCCTAAATTCTGGAAGTACTATGATGAAACTTACTTGTCAAGCTGCTGCCCACTTGTGCAGATGTTGAGTCTCTCAACATTTTATTCCATCATTTGGACATGAGTACCTGGAAAGTCTATAGACATTTGCAAAGTTGGAATTTCACTCTTATTGGCTTTATTATCTCTTAAAATCATCACTGCATTTGACCCATGGTGGATTTCTATATTTCTAAACATGCTTGCATACTTAAAGTTCTAGTACATATAATTCCAAACTACTACCACACAAACACTCTGATAGTCTCGTGATGAACAAAAGAGACTGTATATGAAAAGAATTAACATCAATCCTTCATTTATCATAAACATCCCTAAGCTATCACCACAGAAGTTATCACTAAACTGCAAAAACTTCAGAGTGTGACATTTATGATTGGTATCCAGGGGCAGCCACTCAATAGAGATCATTTCTCAGGGCATCAAATACAACACATGTAGAAGACAAAAAATTAGTCAAGCACTGAAGGCCACTGAGTATTCTTTATGTAAGGGCACAAATGGGCAAATGTTCAAGTAACAGAATCATTATGAAGCAGCCATCATTTTTCAAAGGTAGACATTTAATTAAAGACTCAGACAGACAGATTAATTATCTTGTTTATTAAATTAATGCAATAGCTTTCTTGATGCAGTGCAGCTGTTTGGTGGCTAAGTCAAACTTCAGGTTATCAAAAAGATAACTCATATTTTTCCCCAAATGGAAAAAGTAATTGTCCTTGATGTTTTCTACTTCAGCTTGTCTCAAATCCCTGAGGCTGGATTCTTAATACATACTCAATGGTCTGCTGCTTAAACAGTACTTGTGCCTCCCCAATGTGGAGTCCTCAATGTTCAACAGCAGACAGCTGGTTAATGGGAGCTTTGCCAAGATTTTTTTTTAAATTTATCCATTGGGAAACATTTTTACCACCCTACAAGTATTCCCCTGGGCCTTTCAACATCACATAGAGTCATCACACAGGTTTATTTGATGGTTTTGAGCATTTAAAGGCAAAAAAAAAATTAATTCCAGAGTGGGGTTTGTATCTTCTGTTTACTTATATTCTGAATTTCTTTTATCTTTGCTTTCTTTGAGATCCTTTGACCACTTACGGAGCTAGATGACAATGCACTGAGGTGCTATAAGGAAACATAAAAAATGGAACTTGTATCAGAAAACTGTCTGAAATTTAGCAAGTAGAATCTTAACCCCTCTGCTAGAAAGAAACTTCAATTTCCCTTGAAAGATATCTCCCACAGTCAATGCATATAAAATTAGAAATTGTTGACCTTTAGAAATGGATCTATCATTTTGTGAGCATAAAATAGTTTTTAGCTGTAATGATGTCATATATTGTACAGGCATCAAAAGCAATTAGAAGATTTGCTTGCATGTAGATTGATAAGTGGGTTATGAGCATATAGTAATCATAAATTATTGGATAATCATAAATAATTGGATACTGACCCATCAGCAGATAGTCATCAGAATGTGAGAGTCCTAATATAGCACGTATACAGTACTTTTTTCCTTATATCTTCCCATCACAATTTTCTGTCTGCTCCTTTGATAGTAGTTTCCCCAAAGATTAGACCTCAAAGTTGTCTCAGTTTTCTCCCACACTGAGGAATAATGCACCTTTCAACCTCTGCATCCCATTCTGGAATGAATAGAATCAACCCCATCTGGATGCTAGTTCCCTTTCCTTCAGGCCTATATACACTGGCTTTTTTTCCTGATGTTTGTCATTCTCTGGTTGAACATTATTATAATATAATATGTTGCTACACAGAATCCCCAGGCAGAGCATACTTCTCACTGTCCACAGCAGAGTGTGAGGGAGTAAGTAGAGTCAAATCCATTTGTAAATCCATGGGTTGGCTGATGTAGCCTTGCCATCACAAGATGACCATTATAAGAGGGAATTCTGAATGAGTCCATTATAGATTAAGGATCAGTCTATCTATTGTTAGTTCACTGAGTTCATTGACAAAGTTCTTGGTATCTTATACAATGGGGATAATTGAAATTGTTTTATCTCTTGCACATAATTCCTATTTAGGAAATGCAGGAAAATTTGTACGAATCAAGGGAAATGAATATGACCAGAAAGGACAATGATCAATGTCGGAGAGGATGTGGGAAATCTGGGACATTAATGCATTGTTGGTGGATCCATAAGCTCATCCAAACTTTGTGGAGAGCAATTTGGAATTATGCTCAAAGGACAATAAAAATGTGCATACCCTTTGATCCAACAATACCACTACTAGGTCTATACCCTGAAGAGATTATGAAAAAGGGTAAAAATCCCTTGTGTACAAAAATATTCATAGCAGATCTGTTTGTGGTGGCAAAGAATTGGAAATTGAGTGAAAATCTATCAATTGGGGAATGGCTGAACAAATTGTGGTATATGTATACCATGAAACAACTATTGTCTTATTAGAAACCAGGAGGGATGGTAATTCAGAGAAGCCTGGAAGGTTTACATGAACTGATGCTGAGCAAGATAAGCAGAACCAGAACACTGTACACCCTAACAGCATAACATGGGGTTGATGATCAATCTTAATGGACTTGCCCATTTCGTCAGTGCAACAATCAGGGACATTTTTAGGGTATTTGTGATGGAGAATACCATCTGTATCCAAAGAAAGAATTGTGGAGTTTAAATGAAGACCAAAGACTATTGCCTTTAATTTTTTTAAAAAAAGGTATCTTATTATGTAATTTTGCTATCTCTGATATTTTATTTTTCCTTAAGGATATGATTTCTGTCTCAACACATTCAATTTTGTTCAATGTACAGCATGGAAACAATGTAAAGACTATCATACTGCCTTCTTTGGGGGTAGGGGAAGCATGAGAGATTGGGGAAAAAAATTGTAAAATTAAAAAAAAAGAAAAAAATTTTTACAAAGAATGGGGGGGGGGGGGAGTGACTAGGTGGCACCAGCCCTGGAGTCAGGAGTACCTGAGTTCAAATTTGACCTCAGACACTTCATAATTACCTAGCTGTGTGGCCTTGGGCAATCCACTTAAACCCATTGCCTTGCAAAAAAAAAAAAAGAATCAGGGGAAATGTTGCTGGTCTTCCATGTTGCTGGTTATATGATCTAGAAACCCCTAACCAAAACCATCCTTCTCCCCTCTAGAAATAAAAAAAAAAATCCTGTGAAAATAGCTGACATGTCACTTCAGAAAGGAATCATATAGGTCTATATTGTGATCAGTACATTGTGGTCTTCAACTAACATTAAATAGTCAAAAAAAAATGTTTTCCAAAACTATCATTTCTTTATTAAACTTGTCACAGGAATTTCATTCTTTCTGATTCAAGGATTATCAAGGAAGAATTGTTTTGCTTACTTCGTTTTACTCCACCAGGGTAACATTTTTGATGATCAATCCCACATTATTCTTATTACTTAAAAGTTAATTTATTCTCTGAAATGCTTAAACTTAAATGGAATTTAGTCATATGACAACATTCCATTGACTCTGGTTCTTTTTACAGGGGGTTACGATGGAAGTGATGTGGAGTTTTCGTGGTTGAGGGGCAATGACTCTGTCCGAGGCCTTGAAAATTTACGACTGGCTCAATATACTGTGCAGCGATATTTCACCTTAGTCACTAAATCCCAACAGGAAACAGGTAAATGAGGAAGATGAAGTTCAATAAAAGCAAAAATAACTGAAATGAGGAGGGATGGTAGAGGTTGGATAGGACTATTGAACTTAGATGTATCTTCAATTCTCCTTTTTTACTTTTTTCACTGCCCTCCTACATAGAAAAGTCTCCTGAGAAAAAGGGAATTTGGCCTGTCCCTGTCCATTTAAAACACAGAAGTGAAATAACTCTCTAAGGAACAGAAGACATTTCTAGGCCAATTCTGAGGCAAAGTGACATTTATCCAAAGTCATTTTCTAATAGTCAGTGAAACCCTGGGGCTCTCACATGCATAAAATTCACCTTGAAATCACTTTGTTGAAATGATATTTCTTCTGTGTTTTACTGGAGGTTCTCTTCCACAACAAAAATTAATACTGCATTGATAGGTGAGGAAGATATTGGAAATTCACATCAGCAGTGTTATTTCCACAATTGAAAAGAAGAAATTGTTTGTTTCACAGTGTTTCAATAATTAGATACTCTAGTAGCCTCAGGTTTGTCAATAATCTTTCCTTAAATATGCACATGATTTTTCAAGCACAAAATAGGAATATGGTATTTATTTTCCCCTCAGTAGCCTATGTAACATCAAGGATACTTACTACCATCAATATTTATGAACTTAAAAATATTTACTTTCTTGGAATGGGAACTATAGTAGGTTGGGCAAAGAACATTTTTCAGTCTAGGAGTCATTCATATTATGTAGTTTTTTAAAGTTTCAATATAAGCCAAGATTGTTTCATTTTAAATATCACAAATAATTATTGGTAGCCATAATAAAAATCAGAATTATGCATTAAAGTCACCAAAGAAACTAGATTTCATAGAGAGTTGTGCAAGTTAAATATTCCTTAAAATTCACTTCCAAGTCAGGTGAAAGAATACAAATATCAAGAGATAGGGTGGTATAATAGAACTGACTTGGAATCAGTAGACCTAGGTTCATAATGTAAGTCTATCATTCTCTACAAGACCAGAGGTTGAGTCCTGGCCTCAATTTCCTTATCAGTAAAAAAGAGAACATCAGTGCTCTCTAAGGTCACTTAATTCAATTAACAGATTTTATTTTCCATAAAAAAGAGCTTCTTTGGGGCAGCTAAGTGGTGCAGTGGATAGAGCACTAGCCCTGGAGTCAGGAGCACCTGAGTTCAAATCTAACCTCAGACACTTAATAATGACCTAGCTGTGTGGCCTTGGGCAAGCCACTTAACCCCATTGCCTAGCAAAAACTGAAAGAAAAAAAAAAGAGCTTCTTTGTCTTCCTTGGTTTCTCTAGTGTTCTAGATACTTGATCCAAGTTTAAATTCTCAGGCTTAAATTTTTGCAAACAAAGCCTCCTGGCTGTCCTCTGGACCACACCTTTCTCTGCCACTATCTCACCACAAATTAAATCTTTCCAATTCCTCCAGTAAAAAACTGTCTCTCCATGTGGTTTATTGACAGTCACTATTTCTGGCTTCCTTCTACTCACCATCATTTGAAGAAAAACTGTAAAGGTTATTTAAGTGGAATGTACGTATTTGCTTAGCCTAAACCCATCTATTATAATATATAGGTAGATATTTTCTAAATAAACATTATTCAGCATCCTTTTATTCAAAATTATCCAAATTTCATGAATATAATACACCAATTTTTCAAAAAGATGACCCAGAGTTAATATTTGTTCTTTCTAAATCACCAAAGAGACAAGCCTAGAAACAGTTAATGGTACAGTGGTACAGAGAGTTGGTTTTGGATTCATAATACTTATTGTATGATCCTGAACTAATCACTTCTGTCTGCCTCAGTTTCCTTATTTATAAAATGGGGATAATGGCAACTACTTCAAGATTGTTGTGAGGACAAAATTTATAAAACACCTTATAAACCTTAAAGCCCTATATAATTTCTAATTATAATTAAAGACAAAGAAATATTAAATTATGGTAATTATAATCTTAGTACTAATTATATTTTGCTATGCCATCTTCTTTTGGAAATTGGCTATCAATTATGCCATATATAATAAATTTCTACTGACCTATTTGGTTAGCCAAAATACTGTTTTTCCCAACCATATCAAAGAATTTAACGAATTTGTTGTAAAATGCAATTTCATGTAATGTATTTCACCCAGTATATAACTCAATCTATTTCTAAGTGAGTCAATATTTTTTTTATATCCCTTGTTTTCTATATTTTAGGAAATTACACCCGACTGGTCTTGCAATTTGAACTTAGGAGAAATGTTCTGTACTTTATTTTGGAAACCTATGTTCCTTCTACTTTTTTAGTCATCTTATCCTGGGTTTCCTTCTGGATTTCCCTTGATTCAGTACCTGCAAGAACTTGTATTGGTAAGTTTCTATTGTGAAAATGATGTTTCAAGGATATTCCAACTAACTAGTCAACATTAACATTGCCAATATCCTTTCCATTATTATTACATTGGTCTCATGAGGTGGTTCCCTCATAGATTTGACTCATAGGATAGTATTGTCTATTTGCAATAGTGAAACCCTAAATGAGGAGGAAAATATTAGATTTTCTGTAAATTGGTATTTTGTGTTCTAAATTCTCCCTCTGCCCTCCAAGGTAAAAAAGACTAATTTTTTTTAAATTAATTTTTTCAATTAAAGAAAATTCACTTCTCTCCCTCCTACCTTCCTTTACCCCACCACTGTGAAAGAACAAAACCCTTTTATAAACTTATATAATCAAGCAAAACAAATTCTAACATTGGTCATATCGCATCCCACCCCCCAAAATGTATATCTCAATTTGCAATCTGAGACTGTTACTTCTCTATAAGAAAGCAGATAGAATGTTTCAAGAGAGAATTTATTTATAAAACAAGTGATGCAACTTTGTATGACATGAATTGATTTTAACCCTCTTTCATTTATTCCTGGATTTTTTTTTTTCAGAAAAGAACTCAACTCTATACGGAAAGAGAAAAAAAGTCTTAAGTCTTTTTCCCTTGTCATGACAATATTTTTCCTCTTTCATTTCTCAGGTGTCACCACTGTATTGTCAATGACAACACTAATGATTGGTTCCCGTACATCTTTGCCTAACACCAACTGTTTTATAAAGGCCATTGATGTATACCTTGGGATCTGCTTTAGCTTTGTTTTTGGGGCCCTGTTGGAATATGCAATTGCCCATTACAGTTCCTTACAGAAGCTGGCAGCCAAAGATAGGGTAAGAATTTTGAGTTTAACAATCAATGCCTCACAGGTATTATGTGTGGTTTTTTTGTGTGTGTGTGTGTGTGTGTGTGTGTGTGTGTGTGTGTGTGTGTGATCTAAACCTTTTGAAACCCGAAAGTTTACAGCTTAGTGCATTCCACATTAAATTTAAGGTAGCAAAAAAGCAATATCCAAGCCATGGCAAGTCAATAAGCATTTATTAAGCAATCTCTCCCAAATACTGTGCTAAATACTGGGAATACAAAAAAAAAAGTGAAAACAGTCTTTACACCCAAGGAACTAACAAAGTGGTCCTAGGTCTAGGCTTACACTGGCAAAACATCACAGTTGATTCCTGAGATTATATCCAAATGGGGAAAATGGTGAACTAGAGTCAACAAACACAATGATTTTCACCCTTGCTTGGTTGCTAACATGGGTGATTTCATAAATAGCCATCAATCAAACAATATTTATTGAGCACCTACTATGAGGCAGACAATGCCAGGCTAAATGTTAGAGATGCAAAAAAGGAGCAAAAAAATAGTCACTTCCTCATGCATTTTACAATCTAATAAGGGAGACTACAGCAAATATGCAGATTAAATAGGAAATAATTAACAAGGGAACTCATTATCCAATAATAAAGAAGAGGTACAGGGTTAGGATTGGATCCAGAGGGAACTTTACTATAGAAAAAAGGCACATTCTTTTTAACTTAGAGTCTTAGAATGTTGCCTAGAGCATTGAGAGATTCAGTGACTTGCCCAGGGTCACATAGTATATATTTGCCAGAGCAGGCACTTGAATCCACATTTTCATGACTGTTATGTGAGCTGTAAATCTACTACACTGTAGTACCTAACAAAGATGATTCAAAATATGAAAGACAAAGAATACTGATTTGATTACTTTTGCTGCCTTGTGAAACCTAGAAAAGATATCTATTGATTCTCTAAGTTTGTATTTTGATGCTCACATCATATGAAACTTGCAAATTCATGTTTATTTTTAATCTTGGTAAATTGTTACTGATATCAATCATTTGAAAGATAACCTCCTAGGGCAGCTAGGTAATACAGTGGATAGAGCACTGACCCTGGAGTCAGGAGGACCTGAATTCAAACCTGACTTCAGACACTTAATAATTGCCTTCTTGTGTGAATTTGGGCATGTTACTTAATCCTATTGCCTTAAATAAATAAATAAATAAATGAACAAACAAACAAATAAATAAATAAAAGATAACCTCCTGACTAACTGCCCTCCTATCCTTGGCCTAAGAAAGGAATTACTTATTACAAGTCAAAAGTCATTAACGTGGCTTACTTCCTTTCAATCTTTTAACCTTCCTAATTAATTACCTTATTGTCTTTAATGGAGGTAAAATTATCATTCCCAATTTTTTATGCCAGCAAACTGGAGATAAATTACTATGTAACAAATAATGCATAGCACCCCAAAATCTGTATTTTAGGATATATTTCTTAGCACTAGATGCCACTTTATTTACTAAACTTGTACTTAAGTACTATCCCTCAGCATTTATGACCTTTAAGTTTTTTCTTATTTAATTATACACATTTATTTTTTGGACTTGAGTATTTATAAGCTAACTGCTTTCTCTAAAAACTAGGGGACTTCTAAGGAAGTAGAAGAAGTCAATATTACTAACATCATCAACAGCTCCATCTCCAGTTTCAAGAGAAAGATCAGCTTTGCCAGTATTGAAATCTCCAGTGATAATGTCAACTACAGTGATCTGACGATGAAAACCAGTGACAAGTTCAAATTTGTTTTCAGGGATAAAATGGGTAGAATTGTTGATTACTTCACAATTCAAAACCCTAGTAATGTAGACCGTTACTCCAAACTATTATTTCCTTTGGTTTTCATGTTAGTCAATGTATTTTACTGGGCATATTATATGTATTTTTGAGAATCCAATGCCTTGAACATTTTTGTCACAGGTAATGATGTAATTGATATTTTAGGCCTATTATGGACAATAATTCTATGGTGCTACAAGTGTAACCAAGATAAAACATTTGAGTAGTCATCCTTAAAAAGTGGCCCTGATATTTATTCTAGTATGCCATGACCTTTCTGGTATTATCTAAGATCTTGCAATGAGAACACCAACTTATTTCTCTACTTTTCTTTTGAAGGATATCTTTACAGTACCCTGAAACTCCAGAGGTAATAGTTATCTATTTTATAGACTACCTTTAACTCTTCTATACCACTGATTTTTTTATAATAATAGCTAAGATTTATAGAGTGCTTAGTATATACAGACACTGGGCTAAGCATTTTATAAATATTATATCATTTGATCCTCACAACTCTGAGTGATAGGTGCTATTATTATCCATGTTTTACATATAAGGAAATTGAGGTGAATAGAAGTTAAATGAGTTGCCCAAAGAAACATAGCTTGTAAATATCTAAGGCCAAATTTGAAATCGGGTCTTCTTGCCTCCAAGATCTGATGTTCTAGCCAATGTACCATCTAGCTAACTACTTAGAGCTTTAAGGTTTGCCAAAGGCTTTTCTCCCCCATATACACATTTGTATTTAAAATGATCCAGGTGAGAGAGGTTTCTTTTTGGAGAATCATGTAATTTGCTAATATTCTAGAGTTCATTGTTATTTATATAGAACACATTCTCAACTTATGGCAAACAATGCACTATACTTTGTAACTGTATAGACAGCCCATCCCAGAATTACTGTGACAATTCAAAGTTAAAATAATTTTTCTAACACATTTTCCATTAACAAGAGCAAAACAAGTTTCTCACATGTTTCAATTGTTCCTTCCATTCAAATTTCACATATAAGTGAAGAAAAATGTTTCACATATTAAGATTTCTTTGACTCTAGCTGTATAGGCGTAATACAGTGAATCTTCCAAAATGGAGTGACACTTGGGTCCATATTCCCAAAACACATCATACAAGGATCTCATCATTTATCAAAAGGCAAATATAGCATACATATCTCACTCCAAAAGAAAGCAACTATCTCCTTTTCAAAATATGTGATAAACATGGAAATAGTTCTTATATTCCAGAAATCACAAGAGACTATTTAGTAAAAAGATACAGGGTCAGTTTCTAGCTACAATTATTGGCATATTGATAAATGGAAAGTTGATTGTTGTCCTTCATTCTGGAAGAGGATCAAAATGACATCACTATTTTAGAGTCAAGTTATAATACATCCAACTTTGGCTGATCAGATTAATCCAAACTCAGATCAGGCATAAATAGTTCAGGAGACCATTTGATGTGGATTGTACATCTCTTTTAGATGACATTTCTTTTGAGAAAGTGAAAAGGGTACCATTGTTACAAACCACATCTTCTACACACTAAGTTGTCTCCTTAAATACAATACTTTCTTCCAGTTGAAAAAGAACATGGAATTTGAAATCAAAAAACCTATGTGTTATATTTATTTTGGGTTTTATTTTTATTCTTTAAGTTTTATGTCTTTGGGGGTTTTTTTAATACCACAGTCACTTTCCAAAATATACCTCCTCCCTTCATGGTATTCTTTTAATAAAGATAACATAATCATATTTGATAGTATATTCCACATACAGCATTCCACAATCAAAGTTTCCTACCTCTCTACCTCAAGGAGGAAAGTGTATTTCATCACCTGTTCTCCAAAACCAGAAACTATCATTGCAATTAATCTGAATTCATTGACCTTTGGGGATTGTTTTCATTTATGTAATTGAATTCACATATATTTCTTTGATTTTGTTACTTTAACCTACATAAATTCATATAAGTCTTTCCATATTTCTCTGAAAATCTTTGTTAGTTCTTCTGATACAATAATATTCTATAACATTTTTATGTAACAATTTGTTCTGCCATTCTCTAATTAATAGTACCCACTTTGTTTCTAAATTTTTGCTAAAATAAAAAATGCTATTACAAACCACTGGCGTGTTTGTTTGTTTGTTTTTTTCTGATTCCTTGCACAATGATTGGTATTGGGTCTAGGCCTGAGTTCCATTGTTGCCCAGTAAAGCCCCTTGATTATCCTTTCTTCCTAAGGACATAAACTCTAACTCCCAAAGAAACTCCAAACAATGCATAATCTCACCTTGGTGAACCCCCAAACAAAACAAATCCTCCAAGGAGACCCCAACAGCCCCCGGCTCCTATAGAAACTATACTACCTTGCCTCCTATCTCTAATATCCTTATCAAAAAACTTGCTCTCCCCATACTGGCTGCTGGAGTCCACTTGGACCCAGCCTGCTGGCCATTCCTTTCTTCAATAAACAGCTTTGTGTTCACTTCCTTTTTACTGAGGGCTAAGCTTTTGACCTTTTCATTTGGTTCCAAAATCCAGGAAAGGAGTAACAGGGAATCCTGAAGTCTCCCGATCAGATAAATTAGCTAACTCTCTGATCTTGCCTAAGGGAATCCTCGCAACCCTCTCTATTACCAATGAACTATTGTTATTCAAGGATGATTTACCAATCCTCCCTCTCACCTAGGCCACTTCAGAAGATGAGGCTAATTTGAGAGGTAAGAACTCCTTCCTGGGCACCCCCTTCCACCATTCCAGGACACCCAAGGTGCTCCTTTCCAAAATCCTAGCTAGGTAGAGAATTGCCTCAAAATAAAGAAACAGAACTGGTATGCCACTTTCTCTGTTTAAACTGAACTAAATAACTCAGCAGGTGGGGACACCTCCTGTGTAGGGTCTTAGTTACAACCACTGGGCTACGGATTTTTACCTCTTCTAGTACCACCCATCTTCATGGGGATCTTAAATTCCAAAAATACTTCACTCTTCCCTGGGATGTGCCTACAAAAATCTGAAACAAATAGATCCCCAATTCAAATCAAAATAGCCACCGCATGGCCTCAGTATAAATTGGATAATGAGGAGGCATGGCCACCTGAGGGAACATAAAATTACTATTACCATCACAGACCTAAACAACCTGTGTCAGAGGCAAGGCAAATGGAATGTGATTCCATTTGTTCAGCTGTTTTTTGAAATAAGATGGCACCCCTCCCAATGTGAATCCATCTCCACTACCCAAATTCTTCTTCTCCATCAACCAGAACTTCCCCAAATGGCCCCTTCAGTCCCACTTTGCTTTTCCCCTCCTTATGCTCCTTCTCAACCTGATTCCACCTCAGGTCTTTCACCGAGTGTGGCCACATCTATTCTTCCTCCTACTGGCTCAGATAATTTACCTTCTTCAACTACCACAGCTTCTCCCCTCTCTTTCACCTCTTCAAGCTCACTTCACCCAAGTCCCATCCTTCCTCTTCATGAAGCAGCTGGTCCCGAGGGCAAATCTGTCTGGGTCCATGTCCCTTTCTCTTTTGCTGACCTCAGTCAGAATGAAAAACACCTTGGTTGCTATTCTATTGATCCCTCTCAATTTTCTAAAGGATTTCATTATTTTGCTGTATCCCATGACTGGACCTGGAGAGATCTTTATATGACTGTTGTTGAGAAGGAAAGGGTCTGGAAAGCAGCACAGGACCATACAGATATGTTAAATAGACAGAATCCCTCAAACAGTCTCGTAGGGATTACTGCCAACCCTCAGGTGGACCCTAAATGGGACTACCAGCATTCTCAAGATTTATATGCTAGGGATTGTGTGATTGTTTACCTGATGACTGGCTTGCAAACTGCAACTCAAAACTGTCAACTTTGATAAAGTTGAGGAGGTTTCACAGGGCCCCAATGAAAATCCCACAGTATTCCTTAACAGACTTAAAGAGGT
Source organism: Macrotis lagotis (assembly GCF_037893015.1). NCBI lineage: Eukaryota > Metazoa > Chordata > Mammalia > Peramelemorphia > Peramelidae > Macrotis > Macrotis lagotis. The sequence continues at coordinate 373,953,348 of NC_133658.1, forward strand.
TACTTCCAAAAATACTAATGTGAATCCTGAATCTCCTGAAGGAATTATTTTCCTAAATATCTACTTGATTTCTCAGTCATTCCCTGATATCCGTAGAAAGCTGAGGAAGATGGAGACTGGCCCCCAGACACCAAAGGAGACTTGGTCGATGCAGCCTTTTTGGTATTTAATAATTGGGATGAAAAGATAACTATATCCCAGACCAAATCTCTCCAGATGTTAACCTCTGCTATTAATGGATCCCAAGACCCCTGAAGGTCATTTAACAATGGCAATAATCCCAGAGGTAATTGCTTTAATTGTGGTAGGTCGGGATATTGGGCAGCTCAATGCCCAAATCACAGACCCCTTCCAAGTCTTGCCCAGAGTGTGACAAAAAAGGACACTAGAAGTCAGACTGCACCTTTCTTCCTCAAAAGTAAGAACCTCACAGGGTGGCTAGACAGGGCAGTGGATAGAGCACCAGCCCTAGAGTCAGGAGGACCTGAGTTCAAATCCAGCCTGAGACACTTAATAATTACCTAGCTAAGTGGCCTTGGGCAAGCTACTTAATCCCATTTGCATTGCAAAATCCTAAAAAAAAAAAAAGTAATAACTTCAGTTGACTCCTAATGACCTTACTACTCTTTTGGGTTTAGCCATGGATGACTGATGGTGCCTAGGATCTGCCTCGGCCCTCAAACCCATCACACAAGTAGAACCTCAGGTAACTCTACAAGTAGCTGGTAAGGCAACTTCCTTTCTCCTAAACACGGGGGTCACCTTCTCTGTCCTTCCAGAATATAAAGGACCCACAAAAAATTCATTCATTTCAATTATGGGCTTTGAAGGACTCACCTCTAATCCTCTACTCCTCCTTTACCCTGTTCTGTTGGGGTTTCCACTTTTACTCATCCTTTTCTGCTAGTTCCCAGCTGTCCTACATCTATATTGGGCAGGGATATCCTTTCCCATTTAAAGGTTTAGCTCTTAATTCCTTCCCTTCAGCAACCATATGAGGATCCTATGGTTATTTTCCTTCACTCATTTTCTGACTCTCCCATTATCCTGATTCCTCCCCCTCAAAAAACCTGTCCTAAAGTTCTCTCTGATATTCTTATGCCCTTCTCTCATATTTCTGACACCCCCTGATGATAACTGGTTCATCAATGAGAGTTTCTCAGTGGTAAATGGAAGAGGGATATGCCATTATATCTTCCACATCTCTCCTCCACAGACTTCCATGCAAAGAGCAGAACTCATTGCCTTAATTCAAACTCTCACTCTAGTAAAAGGGAAATGTATTAACATCTACACAGACTCCTGATATACTTTTCATATTTTATACATCCTCATGCCTCTAAATGGGCAGAAAGGGATTTCCTTACATCTAAAAGCTCTCCTATAACAAATACTGACCTAATCCTTAATTCCTCTCTACTGTCCTCTCCTTTGGCAGTGATCCACTGTGTAAGGGCTATCAGGGCATGTCCACCTCTGTGACAACCAGGAATGAGAAGGTTGACCAGGCACGAAACAGGTTGCATGTTAGCTCTATACACATCTTCAATTAGTTACTTTGCCTTCCCCGAATCCAGAATATACACTGGATGATAAATAACCTTACCTCTCTAAAGAGGTAGTATGGCAAAGGTCCTGGCTAACTCAGAGTGGCCACCTTCTCCTTCCCCAAAAGCAAACAAGCACCTTTATTTCTTACTTTCATGATTCCCTCCATGTAGGACATAAACCTCTCCTACAGTTTCTATCCCCACTGCTTAATACTCCTACTCTCTGACACCCTCCTGAACCTTACCAAAGACTGTTGTATCTATAACTGTACCTCACCTCATGGGGCCATCATATCTCCCCTTCTTTCTCAACCCATCAAGCCTGTGGGCATGTCTCCAACCAAGACCCATGACTGGCCTAGCCCTTCCAAGTTCTCTCTCACTTTGATACAGGGAGAGGAATGACTTTGCTCACCTCTTCTCTCTCTACATTGGTGTATGCTTGAGAGGAAATGGAAATCTTCTTCCTCTGTGGAAATGCTGCATGCCTATGTCTTCCCATCAACTGGACAGGTATTTGTTCCCTAGCCTATCCCTCGTCCTATACTGGTTAACAACCAGTTCCTTTTTGTTGCCCTCAAGACACATGCAAGGTACCAAAGAGTTCCTGTTCTCATTCCTTTCTCAGTGGCTATAGTCATCCTTTCTGACATGGGCAAGGGGGTAGGAGGCATCACAACTTCTCTGTATTACTTTTAGCAGTTATCACAAGACCTTCAGGAAAGTCTTGAGGATATAGTCAAAAGTCTTTTACAAATTCAAGATCAACTGGATTCTTATAAAAAAGATAGGGCTTGGATCTACTGACAGTAGAGAAAGGAGGCCTCTATTCCTGGATGAAGAATGCTGTTTCTATCTAGCATATATACTCAATGGGGTATAGACATCTGGAGTAAGAAGGAGAGGGGGGATATAGGGGGAAGGGGTGGGGATGTGAATAAAGGAGGAGAGGATGGACCATGGGGGGAGACTGGTCAGATATAACACATTTTCTTTTTTTATTTCTTGCAAGGGGCTGGGATTGGATGGCCTGTCCAGGACCATAGGGCCAGGTAGATGCTGGACCCAAGGGTGGTATGGGGGCTCAGGGCCTCTTGGCCCCAGAGCCGGGGATCTGTCTGCTGTGCCACTCAGCTACCCTACAGCAGAGTCAGAGTGAAAGGAGAGAGGAAAATATAGTATATGGTAGTGGAGAAATAAGAAAGGATGGAATTGCGATCAGCAATGGCAACATTGGAAAAATAGGGAAGTAACTTTTGCCATGGACTTACCATAAAGAATGTGATCCACCCATGACAGAGTTGTTGGTGTTGGAACAAAGACTGAAGCACATTTTTTATTATTATTATTTGGGGGAGGGTGCAGGGCAAATGGGGCTGGGTGGCCTGCCTGGGGCCACATAGCAGGGTGATCTTTGGGTGTCTGAGGCCTGATTTGGACCCGGGTGCTCCTTGCTCAAGGGCCAATGCTCTGTCTGCCACCCAGCCACCCCTACTATTATTACTATTTTATTTTATTTTGGGTCTTTTTTTCCCCCTTCTTTTTTAGTTTTTGCAGGGCAGTGGGGGATCAGGTGGCTTGCATGTCACACGGCTGGGTGATTGTTGGGTCTACGGGGCTGGATGTGGGCTCGGGTGCTCATGGCTCCAGGGCTGGTGCTTCGTCCATTGTGCCACCTGGCCATACCTACAATTATTACTATTTTTTATTTTAATTTTTTTCTCTCCCCTTTACTTTATCACTCAAGCAAGTCTATATTCATGGGGGGAGGGGATATTTCATTTACTCTTAAACAAGAATATTTTATTAATGTAAAAAAACATTTGTACAAAATGAGAAAAAAATAAAATAAAATAAAAGAATGCTATTTCTATCTTAATCAGTCTGGATTGGTTTGGAATATTGCTAAAAAAATTAGCTGACAGGGCCTCACATATTAGAAAATCAGCAAACACTTGGTCCAATTGGTTTCAGTCTTTCCACATACTCCCTTAGCTCCTTCCTATATTAATCCCACTAATCATGATCCTGCTGGCACTCTTCTTAGGTCCTCCTTTGTTTTGGATGCTTATATCCTTCATCCACAAAACAGTGAACACTGTAACATCTCAGATAGCCAAATCCATGATGCCACTTTGGGCACAAGGAAACCAACAGTTCCATCCTTAACTCTTTGCTTGAACCTGATGACATCATTGCCCCCCACTCAAATAGAAGTAGCTCCAGAACTGACCTCCGACCCTAATTCCCCCTTAGCAAAATTAAAACAAAAAGGTTGGAATGTTGGATCCAGGCCTGAGTTCCACTGTTGCCCAGTAAAGCCCCATCGATTACCCTTTCCTAAGGACATGGACCCTAACTTCCATAGATACTCCAAACAGCACACCATCTCACCTTAGTGAACCCCCAAACAAAAACAAATCCTCCATGGAGACCTCCCGGTCCCTACAGAAACCATATCACCCTGCCTCCTCAATTCAATACCCTATAAAAAAGACTTGCTCTCCCCATACCCGCTGCTGGAGTCTGCTTAGACCCAGCCCATAGCCATTCCTTCCTTCAATAAACAGCTTTGCATTCGCTTATATTTATAGTGCCATCTTCCTTTTTACTGAGGGTTCACCTTTTGACCTTTCAATTGGGTCACTGAAAAACTGAAGTGACTTTTAAGAAAAAATTTAATTCCAAATTCTTTTACAGAATCAAACCAATATAAGACCTGACTCTACTACTTACTACTTGTGTGACCTTGAGCAAACTACCTAATTCCTCTAGGCCTTAATTTCTACATGTGAAAAAAAAATGAAAGAGTTGGATTCACAGGTCTCTAAGGTGCTTTCCAGCTAAGTCCTATTATCCTTTAGCTTCCAAAATGAGGTTGTTACCAGAATCCAAATGACCAGGAATGTTGATGATGTTGTATTACTCATGTAGAAGATAAGCTCAGAACACTGATAAATTATTTTTATTAATCCTTTTATTGTCTCCTTTTTTTTTAAGGTTTTTGCAAGGCAATGGGGTTAAGTGGCTTGTCCAAGGCCACACAGCTTGGTAATTATTCATTGTCTGATGTGGGATTTGAACTCAGGTCTTCCTGACTCCAAGGCTGGTGCTCTATCCACTGCATCACCTAGCTTCCCCTTATTGTCTCCTTAATGAGGTGTTAAATCCCCCTGAGAAACTTAGGTGAACCCCTGACCCTGAATACTTCCCTTGCCCCTTTATGATTGCTTGATTCACAGAAAGGACTGAGTACTGGAGGCTTGGTTCAAGAACCCCCTAATGAGTGCAAGAATCCCTGTACTGTATCCCCACTATTGCTGACTCATATTTCTATAATCTCTAGCTTGTTCCACGTATTTCTTGACACTCCTTACTGCCTGAATCTATTATCACCTCTGGGGCTTTGTGTTTACCTTGCAGTGTCTTGGTAAACCATGCCCAAGGGTCTCCCTTTCTCCTCTGTTTTCTGATCCTGCTTTTATTCAGTTTCCTTTTTTTAAGACAAAGACCTAGGCAAACTCAGCTACATGAACTGAGACAAATCAGTCATAATCACTCATTCACGATGTAGTATTAAAGGACTAAGGGGAGATCCCAGGACTAGTTGAGATTATGCTTTATCAAAGACCTAATGAGAGTGGAGTAAGATTTTGGATGCTTTAATGAAGCAGGGGTTTTTCCAGAACACACCCCTTACATTCAACTATCTGTGGAAGTTATTATGTATTTGCTTCTTCCACTTGGTTTATTTGATAGGATCCAACATTTTATGGGAAATGAAAAATATTAACTAAGAGAATTTCCTGCCTCAGACTGGGTATACTCTACACAGCACTTTTCATTCTATCTAAATTAGAATAGCCAAGGAAAGATAATCCATTATACTGTAAAGAAGAAAATATATCAGGTTACCTTCGAGTTCAGGCTAGTCTTTTTTAAAGCATCTTCCCATAACCTTTGTGTTTTTCTTTTTTCTTAAATTAATATATGCTCTTATCCTTCCTTCCAGAAACAAACAGGTAATCACTTGAGATCACTTGTGTTCTGAAATCACCTGCCCCAATGGGGATATAGATTCATTTTTAGTTAATACTTTCTATAATTACATTTCTATGGATTTATTTGCCAACAATTTTTAACATTAAAAAGCAAATGGAGGGGCCGCTGGGTGGCATAGTGGATAAAGCATTGGCCCTGGAGTGAGGAGTACCTGGGTTCAAATCCGGTCTCAGACACTTAATAATTACCTAGCTATGTGGCCCTGGGCAAGCCACTTAACCCCATTTGCCTTGCAAAAACTTAAAAAATAAAAAATAAAATAAAATCTCTTTAGGGGCGACTGGGTGGCATAGTGGATAAAGCACTGGCCTTGGAATCAAGAGTACCTGGGTTCAAATTTGGTCTCAGACATTTAATAATTACCTAGCTGTGTGGCCCTGGGCAAGCCACTTAACCCCATTTGCCTTGCAAAAAAAAAGCAAATGGAAAGATTAAAAAGATAGAATGTGGTTGTACAGTCCAATTCTTTTTATAATAAGAAAAACTCAAGTAGAATGATATTATTGCCCTGAAACACTATTTATTCATTACATAAACTATAACAGTGTAAAACCAAGAGATATGAGATTTTAGCTATGTTCATCAAAAGAATTAGCTTGAGAGAAGTTTCTTGAAATATATATCATGGTAAAAATATAAGCTTTCACTCCTACACTGAAATGAGATCATTGTGGTACATTTAAAAAAATAATTATTTACCAGAACAAATAGTTGATATTATATGCAAAGACACCTTTCCTGTTTTCATTGATATCCATTCACTGTGACATTTCTCTTATAAATAGGAAGCTGAGATGGGAATCATAGGAGATCAGTCTCTTGGAGAAAAGCATAGCTTCATTTTCAATTCTTTACTTCTCCTCTCTCATTGCGTTATATTTTCTTACAATTTGCAAATATATTTTGGCAAAAATACCATCCTTTCATTTTGTATTTTGTATCTTTATATGAGTTCTAAAATTGAATAGTTTAAGAAAGTATCTTCTCATATAATAGGGTTAGAATAGTAATGCCTGAATACATTCAGCAAGTTAACCCAATGCAACATGTCCCAAGGTCCATTATATTCAATATCTTTAATGTTATGACTATAGAAATCAAGCTTATATTAATCACATTTTAAGTCATTCAAAGTAGACAGTAAACTCTAAGACACTGGAATAAAATTCAAAAGGTTTTGGCAAAATGGGGAGAAAAATCATACTGGGAAGAAATGGGCTAAAACTCGATAGAAGAAGTTGAGGAGAAAGAGAAGGAAAAGGAGAGAAAAATGAAGAAATGGTGGTGGTAGTGATAATGATGGCATAGGAATCATAGGTGAAGATAAGTCATCATAAAAAAGCTAACATGATTTTCAGATATATAAGGAGTATAGCAATAACCCTGCTTTATCTAGACAATCAATTCACAAGCATTTATTAAACATTTATTAAGCACTTACTCTGTATCAGAGAGTGTTCTAAGTGCTGGGGATAACATAAGTATCAAAAAAATAGTCCCTGCCCTCAATGATGTAAATTCTGAGGATTTTTGTAGAATAAGATTTAGGGAGAAAATGGAAAGAAAAAATCTATAGCTTACCAAAAGGGGAGAAGAGGAGGGAGGAAGCCAGAGGGGATAGGGAAGTTCTCCTGTAGAAAATATTTGAGCTGAATCTCAAAGGAAATGAGAGAAAATAAGAGGAAGGTGATAGGACACCATATTCCAGCCATGGAGGATAATAAGTACAAAATTTTGGAGCCAGGAAATGGAGTATCTATCCAAGAGCTACAGTTAGACCAATGTGGATGCATGGTTATGCAGAAAAGGAAGGATGTGGCTTGGCTCTGAAAAGCTATAAATGTCAAACAGGCATGTTTCAATCTGATCTTTGAGGTAATAGGGAGCTAATGGAGCTCAATGTTCAAGGGCAAAGGGAATGAAGACTGTTTTGTGCTTTAGAAAAAAATCACTTGGTGGCTAAGTGGAGAATGGATTAAGGGGAGCCTTGAGTGAGAGACTAGAAAGAAGGCAGTTATTATAATAGCCCTGGTGAGAGGTAGACATTTCATTATTAAAATTCAATTTGGTCCACCATAATTTTCTTTTTTAAAAAAATTCTTATTCACATTCTTTTTTTCCCAGTTACATGTAAAGGATAATTTTCAACATTCATTTTTGTAAAATTTCCTTCCTCTTCTCCTTCCCTCTTTTCTAATATAGTAAGCATTCTGTTTTGCATGCACAACATGTTAAATATATTTCCATATTAGTCATGTTGTGAACAAAGAATCAGAACAAAAGGAAAAACCAGGAGAAAGAAAAAACAAAACAAAAGTATACTTTGATCTGCATTCCAACTCCATATTTCTTTCTCTGGATGTGGATAAAATCTGATATCACAGGTCTTTGATCGCTTTATGCTGTGAAGAGCTATCATAATTGATTATCACACAATGTTGCTATTACTTTATAGAATGTTCTCCTAGTTCTGCTAACTTCACTCAGCATCAGTTCTTGTAAGTTTTTCCAGGTTTTTCTAATCAATTTTCTCATCAATTCTTATAGCACAATAATATTTCATTAAATTCATATACCACAGCTTGTTCAGTCATTTCCCAATTGATGGATATCCCTTCAATTTCCAATTGCCACAACAAATAGAGTTACTGTAAATATTTTTGTACATGTGGATCCTTTTCCTTTTTTTATGATCTCTTTGGGATACAAACTAATACTGCTATTACTATATCAAAGGGTATACACAGTTTTATAGACCTTTGAAAATAATTCCAGATTGCTCTCCAGAATGGTAGGATCAATTACAACTCCACTAATAATGCAGTGGTGTCTCAGTTTTCCCACATACCCTCCAACATTTATCATTTTCTTTTTCTGTCATATTAACCATTCTGATAGTTGTGTAGTATTACCTCATAATAGCTCAGGGTTTTTTTTAAACTGATTTCTCTTATTGATAGTGATTTAGAGGATTTTTTCATATGCTATAGATTTAATTTCTTCATCTGAAAACTATTCATTTCCTTTGACCATTTATCAATCAGGAAATGACTTTATTCTTATAAATTTGATTCAATTCTCTATCTATTTTAGAAATGAGACCTCTATCAGAAACATTGGCTGTAAAATTGTTTCCCAGCTTTCTGCTTTCCTTCCAATTGTTCTTACATTGGTTTTGTTTTCCACATAATTCATGAAGGATATATAAACATTGGAATGGATTTAGAGAAGCATGACAAAAGGGATCAAATTAATGGAAATAACCTAATTTAAGGAAAAGTTGCTTCAACTCTAGAAGAAAAGGAAAATAAGTAGAGGTAAGACTAAAATCATCTTTTAGTACATGAAAGATTTTTCTGAGTGGTTGCTTTGTTCTATATGTTCAAATTATCCAAGAAGAATAAAATAATTTGAAATCACTTAGAAGAAATTTTCATTGTGCTTCACTTTCTCAACTTGGTTTCAACAAGATGTTCTATCTCCTGTTGCCTCCCTCCACTCCTGCTTTCCAACTTCCATTTGCATATTGCCTTCCTTTTCGATACTAAGCTCATTGAGGGCAGGAATAGTCTTTCTTTTTTCATTTATATTCACAGTGCCCAGTGAAGTGTCTGCAAAATAATAGGTACTTAGTAAATGACTATTAACTTGAATTAAATGAGGAGAAAAAATTTGAAGGTTAAGATAATAAAATACTCATGAGAGGATGTATGATTTTTCAATCTAGAAACCTTGGTGAATAGACACAACAATTTGTCCTGTTTCATCTGCCTGAAATTTGATTTTATTGGGATCTAATAGAATTAAGGCACCAGATGCATATATCATTTGTTCATTCATTCTATATATTTATTAACATGAATTATCATCTTGATAGATGACTTCCATTCCCTCTCTTGAATTCCAGTTGTACACCTCTAGTTACTTATTGATTATTTCAAAATGGAAGTATGATAGGCAGCCTAAATTTAAGACTGAATTCATCTTTTGGTCCAAACTTAGTTTCACTCTAAACTTCCCTTTTTCTGTAACTAGTACCATCATATCTCCATTCACCTGGATAAATAGTCTTGGCATTATCCTTGACTTGCCATTCTCCACCTATATAGCCAAATCTATTTATATTACTATCTCCATCCATCCCCATGTTATGTTACCTGCAGAGCAGATAAGCAAGTCAGACTAGCTGAAGTAACAAGGCACTCTGGGAGAAAGAGACAGGAGATAGTATGTCCAAAAGGAATCAAACTACCATTACTTTCATCATTGAAGGGAACAAACTCTGGGCACCACCTATACCAGTAATTAACTAAATGACTGCCATCAACAGAAGATAAATACAAGAGTTCTGGAAATAGCCATGCCTCAATAAGGCATATCACTAATCCGGTTTCCAGTTCATGCCAGGCAATCATCATTTAAGGTAACAATTCCTATGACATCTACTGTCTTAAGCAAATATCATCAGCAGGACAGACAAGCCAGCCTAGCAAAAGCAGTAAATCATCCTAAAAGAGACACAAGATACATCATGTGCCAGATAAGGTTACCACCAACTCCACTCAGATTCTTATGAAGTCAGCCCCAGTCCCTGAGAACAGTGCAGGATAAGGGAAGGAATAAGTATTTTTATTGCAACTATTATGTGCCAGGCCCTCCTAATAGTTGACTAAACCAAAGAGGCAATGGCTATAGAGAATAGTGGCTGGAAGATGCTTTAGAAGACAGACTGAAGTGGCAGGCTGTAGAAGATATAGGTTCAGATACCAGTCACAGACCAAGGCACTAGAAGGAGACAGAGCCTGGTCTGAAGCATCACTTCAGCCAGGGAGTGATGGGAGTATAGGAAGGCATTCAGAATCTAGTCACTTATCCAGAAATGAAGGCAGTTAAGTAATAGTATCTTGCCTGCAATGGGTAAAGTATCTAATACTGGTACCTTTCTGTCCCATACCGGGACTGCAGTGGGAGATAGGATGAGGAACAAACAACTCCAAAAAATAAAAAGTGGAGTAGAATTTAGTACAGGAACAAAGTCTAAATTAATGAGAAAGAAATGGAAAGTAGAAAGGAGAGAAAATGATAAATACAAGTCTGAAACAACTAATCAATTTAGCTTATGGACAGAAAGCATTGGGTTAACCAATAGAAATCAAATAGAAAATTAAGATAATCTGCTCTTTCAAAGCTCATGTTCTAATAGGAGACAACATACATTGGAAGTATCAGCTAAAAATCAAATGAAAAATTCAAGTTGGACAACAAGGTGATGCAGTGGATAGAGCACCAGCCCTGGAGGCAGGAGGACCTGAAATCCAGCTTCAGGCATTTAATAATTATCTCATGGTGTGATCTTGGGCAAGTCACTTAAACCCATTGCCTTGCCAAAAAAAAGTTTAAGGTACAGGAACAAAAATGATAGGTAGATATAGTTAGATTGATAAAATATATCCATGCAACCATTTGACATTGCCAAGCATTTGGGGGGGGGAACAACTTTTTTTAAATTCCTCAGTAGCTATGACTGCTGGTAGAACTGAAGGTTATAGCATCTGCAGAAGTAGTTGATAGGCTCCATTTCTATAAGAGTCGTTCCTCTGGATTGGCCTTTGATTTTAGGGTTGCTATTATTCCTAGAGCTCTTGATCTTTCCTGCCTGCATGTGGCAAATGGTGGTGGTGGTGGTAGCAGCTAATATGGCAGACCTTTTCTCCATAAGAGTTATTCACCTGGATGATGGTTAAGATGGGTAAAATTTGAAATAGAGTTGAATGTGTGGGTGGGGGGGAGGGTTTATATTTTTTCAAGGGTAAAAACTACCTCCTCTGTTTTAAGATATTCAACTATTGGGGCAGCTAGGTGGCACAGTGGATAGAGCACCAGCCCTGGAGTCAGAAGGACCTGAGTTCAAATTCAGCCTCAGACACTTAATAATTACCTAGCTGCATGGCCTTGGGTAAGCCACTTAACTCCATTGCCTTGCAAAAACCTAAAAAAAAAAGATATTCAGCTATTTCACCTAGGATGACTTTCATGAAACATTAGTGAAAATTAGTAGACAATTGGTGGTAATGATGGTTCACCCATTGTCCAGAAAGGGCATTGCTATTCCAGGGCTCTCAACCATAGCTATCCATCAGTGGCAACTGGTCAGAGGTTGTTTTTGAACTCATGTACTAACCAACATGTCAGTCATGTCAGAATATGTAGAGTATATGCATATCCCTGTAGCTATCCCAGTTTCTATGTTGTGTATGCATGGTTCATCCTCCCACACAAGACTCTTCCAATCTCTTGTCTTGAGTTTATTTATTTTGAGTTTTACAATTTTTCCCCCATTCTTGCTTCCCTCCCCCACCCCCACAGAAGGCATTCTGTTAGTATTTACATTGGTTCCATATTATACATTGATCTCAGTTGAATGTGATGACAGAGAAATCATATCCTTAAGGAAGAAAAATAAAGTATGAGATAGTAAAATTACATAATGATATAATGCTTTTTTTTTCTAATTTGACAGTAATAGTCTTTGGTCTTTGTTCAAAGTCCATAATTCTTTCTCTGGATACAGATGGTATTCTCCATTGCAGATAACTCATAATTGTTCCTGCTTGTTGTACTGAAGGGATGAGCAGGTCCATCAGGGTTGGTCATCACCCCCATGTTGCTGTTAGGATGTACAGTGTTTTTCTGGTTCTACTCATCTGGCTCAGTATCAGTTCATGCAAATCTTTCCAGCTTTCCCTGAATTCCCAGCCCTCCTGGTTTCTAATAGAACAATAGTGTTCCATGGCATACATATACCACAGTTTGTTAAGCCATTCCCCAATTGACAGACATTCACTTAATTTCCAATTTTTTGCCACAACAATCAGGGCTGCTATAAATATTTTTGTACAAGTGATGTTTTTACCCTTTTTTTCTATCATCTCTTCAGGGTATAGACCCAGTAGCAGTACTGCTGGGTCAAAGGGGTATGCACATTTTTGTTGCCCTTTGGACATAATCCCAAATTGCTCTCCAGAAAGGTTGGATGAGCTCACAGCTCTACCAATAATGTATTAGTGTTCCAGATTTCCCACATCCCTTTCAACATTGATCATTGTCCTTTCTGGTCATATTGGCCAGTCTGAGAGGCGTGAGGTGGTATCTCAGAGATGCCTTAATTTGCATTTCTCTAATAAGTAATTATTTGGAGCAGTTTTTGATATAACTATGGATTGCTTTGATTTCCTCAGCTGTAAATTGCCTTTGCATATCCTTTGACCATTTGTCAATTGGGGACTGGTTTGTTTTTTAAAAAATTTGACTAAGTTCTCTGTATATTTTAGAAATGAGTCCTTTGTCAGAAACACTAGTTGCAAAAATTGTTTCCCAATTTACTACATTTTTTTTATCTTGGTTACAGTGGTTTTGTCTGTGCAAAAGCTTTTTAATTTAATGCTTGACTTACTGAACTTAGTACATGATAGATGTGATATGATGTCTATATTGGCAGCCAAGTAACTATATTATATGATCATGGCCAATGCTGGGGATGGAAAGAGAGAAAATATAAATGTCTAGTTTTGTGATAAGAATGTTCAATAAAGATGCTGCAGTGCTTCATTCTAACTCATAATCCCTGAAACAACAAAGATTTGCCACAGTAATACAGCTAATTACAGCCATCATAGAATTCATTCATTGCTTGGGGATTTAAGGTTATAGATATCAAAAACACAGTCTTACTAGAGTATTTTTGGGGGGGATATCTGGAACATGTGGGAGCAAAAGTGGGTTTGCATTATTTCATGCAGGAAATGTTGGAGGGGGATAGGTTCATAGTTTTAGAGACTCAGAAAGAAGCAAGGAGACAGCTCAACAGGCATTTTAAGAAAAGTAAAATTGTATTAAGAATTGTATTTCACCAAAATAGAACTCCTTAATTCTTCTTACTTGTGCTTAAATCTATTCATTTTATTCATGTTCAATTATCCATGGATCTACAAAACTGATCAACATCTCACTCATAAAAATCTTAAAAATAGTCATCATTATTCTTTAGTCTGCTCTTCTCAAAGCTAAAAAAACCTTCCCTTAAGGAACATCTTTCCTATCACTGTAATTCACCTCTCATCATGGCTTACTTCCTTATTTGTATCTGTATAGATATAATGTGTTTTGCACATTTTATCCAGAGACTGAATTACTTTTGACTTCCTTTTCCTGTGAGCTTGGAGACTAGTTTAATTTCCTGAACTTAAAGAAAGGCTTAAGTGAGGCTTTTTAGATCTAAATAGTTTACAAGCAAAATGAAATAAAAAAAAAATTTGAAAATATCTCTCAAGCTGCTAGAATCTAACATATGTTCCTTCAGGAAACAGATGCCTGGGGATAAGTAATGAATGAGCAATTCTCATTTTTTTGCTTTGTTTTGGTTTTTAATATTTTTTGTTTTCATATCATCTTCATTTCCAAATACATTCCCCAATCCATACCTAGTGGCCATCCATTGTATCAATGAATAAAAAAGAAAAAAGTTTGTGGTCTAGACAACATGTTGGCCAGATCAGAGGGTATATGTGATTCTTCACAACCTAATTCTTCAGTCTCTGCTGGAGGAGGAAGGAGGTAGGTGCATTTTCTCATTTCTTTACCAAAAAATAACTCCAAGCTTGGTTATTATAATTATGCAATTTTTCATTTCATTTGTTTTTGTTATTATTTCCACTTTATTTTATTTTTCTAGTTTTGCTGATTTCCTTCTAAATTAGTTCATACTGTCTTCCCATATTTTTCTGTATTCTTCATATTTGCCATTTTATATTAATACGGAAATTAACATTCCCATCACATTCATGTACCACAATTTGTTTCTTGATAAATGAGTACCTACTTTAATTCAATTTCTTTTCTACTATAAAAAAATAATTTAGTGTTTATGAAATATTTTTATCTTTTATATTGTTGAGGCATAAGGATAACAGTGTTATGTCTAGATGTAGGATGTGAATATTTTAGTCAATAAATTGATCAATAAACATTTATTAATTTCCTACTAGGTGTAGGGAAAAATGCTAAGTACTAGGAACAGAAAAAGAGGCAAAATTCCTATCCCCAAGGAGTCTACAATTAAATGGGGAGAAAATATGCAAACAAATATATGCAAAGGAAGCTAGATATAGGATAAATAGGAAAAAAAATTAACAGAAAGAAGGTTCTAGAATTAAGAGGAGTTGAGAAGATTTCCAATAAAAGGTAGAAATTTAGTTGGGACATTAAGGAAGTCAGGAAAGTCAGTAGGTGGAGTAAAATAAAGAGAATATTTCAGATTGGGGAACAGGCAGAGAAAATGCCTAGAGCCAAGAGCATGTCCTGTTCATGGAACATCCTGGAAATCAGTATCACTAGATTAAAGATTAATGGTGAGAGTGAGAATGAGAAGATTAGAAAAGTAGGAAGGGGGCCAGATTATAAAGGGCCTTAAATGCCAAACAGAGCATTTTCTATCTGATCTTGGTGTAATAGGGAAGCTCCTGGAGTTTATTGAATAAAGGGGTCAACATGATATAACCTATGCTTTAAGAAAAATCACTTTAGTGACTGAATGAAAAATGGATTGAAGTGGGGACAGGTTTGAAGCAGGCAGCCCCACTGTCAGGTTATTATAATAGTCCAGATGGGAGGTCATGGGGTGGCTAGGTGGTGTAGAGGGGGTGGCTAGGTGGTGTAGTGGATAAAGCACCAGCCTTGGAGTCAGGCTTACCTGGGTTCAAATCCAGTCTCAGACACTTAATAATTACCTAGCTGTGTGGCCTTGGGCAAGCCACTTAACCCCATTTGCCTTGCAAAAAAAAAAAAGAGTCAGATGAGAGGTCATGATAGCCTGCACTAGAGTGTTAAGTGTGTCAAAAGAGAGAAAGGGATATATTTGAGAAATGTTACAAAAGTAAAATCATCAGGCCTTGGCAATAACTTGGATATGGGAAAGGAGGAGGGGGATGGGGAGGGAAGGAGGAGGAGAATGGTTGGAATGGTTCTGGGTTACAGTCCTGGAGGATAGGGTTTCCCTCTTCAGTAATAAGGAAGGTAGGTGGGAAGGTTTTAGGGGAAAAGATAATAAGTTTTGTTTTGAACATATTGAGTTTAAGATGTCTACAGGATATCTGTTTTGAGATGTTTGAAAGGCAGCTTGGAGATGTAAGACTGAAACTCACCATGGGGCAGGAAAGGTAAATTTGAGAATCATCAGCACAGAGATGGTAATTAAATTCATGGGAGCTGAAGAGATCACCAGGTAAAGAGATATAGTCAATTTTCTGACATAATTCCAAAGTTCTTTCCAAAATTGTTGGAAAAAATTCACAGCTCCACCAACACTATATCAGTTGTCTATCTTTCTTTTGGGCCTTTTTTAAGGCTGCTCATACATCTTTATTGTCCAACTCTCAGCTCCAAGAAGCTGTAGCATGCACTCTACAGTAAAATTATGCACTAAATCAGGTTAAGGGTAACTAAATGATGAGTCCCAAACCTATTGATGAACTAGGGGGATGTCTACCCGAAGCATGTGAAGATTTCATGTGGCAGAATGGGCGGATAAGAACAATTAGTTCCAATGGGCCATAAAGGTGGTAGAAGAAGTAGCTGTAGAGTGCTTAGAGCTTGGTTAAACATTAAGAATGACAAGGCAATCCAACTCATCTTGGGTCATCACCAGTTGTCTTGACTTTTGTCATTGGATTTCAATGACTGGGGAAAAAAAAGTGAGGCTGATGACCTTGTGGAAATCTAAATCATTTAAATTTAATTCATGCCCAAGTCGAGATATCACCAATAATTCACTATTTAACTATTTTCAATCTTATTATTTTACTATTTTACCTACTTTGAAGTTCTGTGGCTACAGGCAAGTAATGAAGCAGCAGGTACAACAGTCAAATCAGAACTCTGCACATAGGCAACCCAGGCCATTAGGTCATCTTCTCACTGGAGTGAAGAAGCAGTAGTGGAATTTGGCAGCCTTCTATGTAGATATCAGAGTAGTTTCTTCAAGGGGTTGTGTTGCTCACTTGAGGAAAGGGCTAAAAAAAAAGGCTCAAACCTGGCAGGTGAGAATCCTACTCTGCAGGTGAAACACAAAAAAGTTTACAAGATTTTTTGTAGATTGGTAGATGAAATGTGCAGGTACTCACAGATAGCTTGAAATTCAGGGACTCCTGAAAGATGAATAGCTCTTTTTGTAAGTGAGAACTCAATAGTATTACATTTAAATAACTGCCCTAAGTGAAACAAGATAGGAAAATGAAGGCCAACTTATTGCAGTTAGAGCTGTATACAGGTTTTCTGGAGTAACTGCTGGGATGAGGAATGCCACACAGCTGTCAAAGGTTTTACAACCAGAGCTAATTTAGTCAGTCAGATTGTATATCTCCCAAAAGGAGCAAACAGCAGGCTCTTTACATTGCAACTGCCATTTGCAGAAAAGTGCCACACCACCCTCATCCATATCATGCCTATACCACATATCATCAACATCATGCATCTACTCCCTTCATGATCTGATAAGATCAAAGAAAATATTTATGAAGATCTGGAAAATCCTCATCATCACTGAGTTGAAAAAAGAAAAACTTGAAATTCTGAGTGATTTTAATGAACAACAAAGTAGACTATGGCAGGGAGTCCTTGGGAAAGACAAAATAGAAAATAGCAATATCAACAGTCTTGTGTGTCTTATGACCTCATCACCAACACTGTCTTCCATTTACCTAAAAGCAACAAAACATCAAAGATGCACCCTTGTTGCAAGTATTAGCATTTAATAGACAAGTCATTATAAGGAGAAGAGACAGGATGTGAGAGTGACAAAGATGAATTTTTTTGTAAACTTATCTTGTTCAATCTAAACATTTGCAATCAACAAAAGTAGTGTTCCCAAGGTAAGATGACTGTCAAGAGACTCAACTCCTTATATGAACAATTTATTGCTGACCTGGAAGGAAAGATGAATTAGCAAACAGTAATGGTGGAAAAGAAAAGGAGTGAGCAGTTTTCAGAGACATAGTGTTGAGCAACCGCATATATACATCTGGGCAGAACATTTGCAAACATCAGAATTATTTTGACAGAAATGATGGGGAAATTCAGAGGCTACTACACAAAAAAATGTGAACTCTACAGGATTTACCGACCTTGTCTCTTACCTGTCTCTAAAAAAGGCAGCATTTAACTCCATCAAAATTAAGTTCAAATGAAGTTTAGAGAGATTCAGAATCTTTGCTTCAATAAGAAGACAAGATAAAGTTCAGTTTTATACTCATAGTAATGATTCAAAGTATTTCTACAATGTCCTAAGATCATTTATGGGTCAAAGACCTCTGGCACATCTCAATTAATGCATGCTGGTGGAGATCCACTGATCAGTGATAAATTCATGGTCATGGAGAGAACTGAATGCTTCCATGGTATTCTCAATAGTTTGTCATAAATGAATGCTGAGGGGCAGCTAGGTGGTGCAGTGCATAGAGCACCGGCCCTGGAGTAGTTCAGTAGTTCAAATCTGACCTCAGACACTTAATAATTACCTAGCTGTGTGGCCTTGGGCAAGCCACTTAACCCCATTTGCCTTGCAAAAACCTAAAAAAAAAAAAAGATAAATGAATGCTGACTTCAGTGACTGTATATCTGCTTGAGTTCAGTCCTTTTCTAGCTGAATTTACAAATGAAGCAAAGGTATTGAATACCATTAGGCTCCTCTCATATGGCAAAGTCCCTAGGGCTAATTTCATACCAGCAGAGATCTACAAGGCTGGTCCACTGCCCATAAAGCAGCTGACTGAAATCCTCTGGATTCAATGGCAAGAAGAGATTATCCCTCAGTAGATTAAGGGTTCCTCCATTGTCCAACTCTATAAAGGAAAAGGAAGCATGTCCTGTGATAATCATGGGGCAGGGTAGGGTTTCTCTCTTAGTCATTGCTAGTGAGATTCTTGTTACTGCTTCCTTAATCAGTTGGTCAGGAAAATGTTCATCTTTATGAGAGTCAATGTGGCTTCAGAGAGGGCTGAGGAATGGTCAACATGGTGTTTGTTGCCCAATAACTCCAGGAGAAACAGCAAGAACAGAACAGAGGTCTGAATATAATGTATGTTGACCTGACCAGAGCTTTTGATAATGTCAGTCATAATGACTTATGGAAAATTATGGCAAAATTTGGTTGCCTGGAGAAGTTCATCAGTATTGTATGGTAGTTTTACAATGGCATCTTTGCACAGTTTCTGCATAACAGATGATACTTTCACACTTTTCCAGTCTCAAATGTTGTGAAGCAGGACTATGTACTTGCTTTTTAGCATGTTTTCAGTGGTGCTTTTGGACATCTTCAACAAGAAAGACAATGACATCAAGGTCCACTATCATAATGATGGTAAACTAACTTGAAAAGGTTATAAGCCAAAATAAAAATGGAGACAGAGTTGGTATGCTACTTTTTGTTTTCAGATCACTGTGCACTCACTGCAATCTCTGAGACTAAAATGCATCAGTGAATGAATTGATTCTCTGCTTAATTATGGTTTAACAATTAACACCAAGGAAACAAAAGTGCTCCACCAGTCAAAACTGTACCATTCATATCATAACTTGTGGAAAGTAGAGAAATTTTGAATGTTAAGGATAAGTTCACTTACCTTGGCAGTATACTTTCCAGGGTGGTACCCATAGATGATGAGTTGATGAGGTTTTAGTTTTGTTTCATTGTTTTTTACATATCTTTTGACCACTTAGTATTTGTGTTTATCATCAATAAGGTATGTTAATTTCCTTGTATATAATAAATTATATGTGTATATATATATATATATATATATATATATATATATATATATATATATATACAACTTGTTTATGTAGCCCTTTACACAGCTTTCAGGAATTAATGAAATAATTCCTTGGGGGGTCAGAAGTTGATCATTGCAGCTGTGTAGGGTTTTAAAAGAAGAAAATATGAGATCATGTAATAGCTACTCCATATTTGAGAGCACTGAGTAATGGCAATCAGTGAGAGTTTCCATTGGAGAGTGAGCTCAGAATGTATGTAAGAAGCCTGTAATATGGCAGGCAGAAAATATAATTCTACCTTGGGCTATATTAAAAAAAAAAAGACATAGAGTAAGGGATTAGGGAGATGTAACCACAGTCAATCAAAATGTATAGTGTTCAGTTCTGTGTATCTTATTTTAAGATGACATTTGGGGCGGCTAGGTGGCGCAGTGGATAAAGCACCGGCCCTGGAGTCAGGAGTACCTGGGTTCAAATCCAGTCTCAGACACTTAATAATTACCTAGTTGTGTGGCCTTGGGCAAGCCACTTAACCCCATTTGCCTTGAAAAAAGAAAAAATAACCTAAAAAAAAAAGATGACATTGAAGTATCCTGGGACTAGGGAGATATGTTAGCTATCTAAATATACAAATGGTTATAAGTAGAGGAAAGATTCAATTTGTTCTACTGTTACTGTATCATTATCCATACCCTGCTCTCTATACATGGGTACACACTTAGTACTCTGTCTTGTAGCTTCTTCTTCTTCTCTCTCTCTCTATGCTCTTTAAGTTATCTCATCAGCTTCAAGGGGTTCATCTATCATCTCTACCTGGAAATCTTCATATCTACCCTCATCTCTCCTGAACTCTGGCTCTGGGTTTCAAATTTCCTCAATAGACAACTCCACCATAGGCATTTCAGACTAGATATTTACAAAACCAAACTCATTGTCTTTCACTCTAAATTCTTCATTCCTAACTTCCCTATTTATGTTGAGGGAATTAACTATGTTCACAATTTCAGGAGCCATTCTGAACTCTGGACTCTCAGTTTCCTCCCAAATTCAATCAATTGCTTCCATATTACTCACTAGTATCCACTTTCCTCTCTACTCACAATTATTACTCCAGTACAAGTACTTAATACCTCTCACTTTACTAGTCTATTATTCAAACAAGTCTCATTGAATCTGCCTCTTTTTTCCCCAATATATCATTCCTAACCCTATCAAACTGACCGTGTCACTTTCCTGCTCATGAAGGGACTCCCTCTTGCCTCTATGGTAAAATGCAAACTTATATTGTAATTTGATAACAGCCCCACTGCTCTCTGGCTATCCATCACTCAGTGTTTTAAAACTTTGAGCAATCACATGATCCCCAGGGAACTCATTATTTCCCGGGAACTCATTATTTCCCGGAAACTCACAGGAGGGGCTAACACATAAAGCTATCCTCTAAAAATATATATACAAAGTTAACACATCAAGAGCCATTAGCCAAACTCCTAAATTTAATCCTGGGGAATAGTTAGGTGGTCCAAGTGGTCCAGAGTCAGGAAGACCTGATATCAATTTCAATTTCAATTCCAATTGCTTTTAAAAATAAATTCAATGGGGCAGCTAGATGGCATAGTGGATAAAGCACCGGCCCTGGAGTCAGGAGTACCTGGGTTCAAATCCAGTCTCAGATACTTAATAATTACCTAGCTGTGTGGCCTTGGGCAAGCCACTTAACCCCGTTTGCCTTGCCAAAAAAACCTAAAAAAAAAAATAAATTCAATCCTGGTTCCTACTTATTTGGGGGTTTATCCCATGTAATTCCCCTTTGTATCCTCTGCATTCCATCTAACTGGCTCACTTACTGTTCCCCAAATCCCATCTTTCAACTCCAGACCTTTGCACAGGCTATCCCCATGTTTAAAATATTCTCCCAGAAAGTTCTCTCACTTTACTAGTAATTGAAACCCTAATTCCTTTCAAGATTCAGCTCAATTTCTACTCCTTGCTAGAAGCCTTTCCTGATTTCCTAATTTCCAAAAATTACTCTGTACATACATTTTATTTGCTTATCTGAGTACATGGTGCACTACTCTAGTAGCACAAAAAGTCCTGGTGGATCTCACTTTTGCCTTTGTATCCTTGGCCCCTAATATATATCTGTCACATTGTATGTGTTTAATAAATGATTGTTGTTTAATTGAATTGTTAGGCTTGGTCCAGAGGGCAGAACTCCAAAGGAGAAATGTATTGCAAAGAGGTATAGTAAAAATTGATGGAAATAATACATTGCCTAACAATTAGAGCTATTAAAAAGTGGAATTTAAAGTTGATAGAAGAGAAATATTTCCTAATAATCAGAGCTACCCAAAAGTGGAATTAATGGCTGTAGGAGGTGGTAGTTTCCTCTTCAATGAAGGTCTTCCAATTGACTGAACTCTTTGGTACACCTTAGAAGGAATGGTTTTGCATATTAAACTAGATAACCCTTAAGATTCTTTCAGATTCTGAGATTATGTGAAAATCAGATTTTCCCAACCTTCTACTACTATGTTATGCAAAGAACCCAAGAAATTTCTGAATACATCTCCAAAACAGATCACTACCTCTAGAAGGTGTGTTTTTTTCTTAATGGCCATTTCATTTGGCCAGGATAAGTTACCTTTTTGCCTCTTAATCATTCTTTTCTTTCCCTAGGGGATAAAGCAAACATTGTCATCATGCCCACGTAGCTTATCTCTACTCTGGGAACAGCTGCCAAACCATAGCTATATAATCATATTTCATTTTCACAAAAATGAAAGATCTCAGGCCATGAATCCCTTCTGTACTGCACATGCAGATTACATAACTGCTTTAAAAATACATTTGTATGTGTAAGTGCTGCCATGGATTATAATGAATCTTTTGCATTTTTAAAGGCAAGCTGTATGTTCTGACAATCTCAACTACAGTAAAGGTATTTCACATTCCCTCTCATTTGCTTACTATATTAACCAAGACAGTACAGAGAGAGCAATAAAGTTTGATCTTGATTAAGTAACACATAGGGCTGTTATAAGTGCTAGAGTATCATAGTACTGTTCTCTGGCCAAAATGGTACAATCCTTTCCAAACTTAATATGAATTTGACTTCTTGTTTCCCCAGATACTTTAACAATAATCACTACCATATGATCTGTCATCAGTGTTCTCATTTTGTCATTTCATAGATTATTTTGGATTCATTCATTCAACAAGAATTTATTAGTTCTCTCTGATATATATGGCCCTGGGCTAATGTCAGGAAGACCTCACTAATGTCACTGGGAAGGATTGCATGGAATACAAGTCAAAATACCTTACCACTCTGCAGACACTTACACTCTCCTCAAATAGGTTTTTTTTTCAGAAATAATTACATGGGGTGAAGCTAAGTGACATCATGAAGAATCAAGATTTTCTTCTCTAAAAATTCTTTTCAAAAAGTTGCCATAGGAAACCAAAGAAGGTGTTTGGTCCTTTATAGAACCCAACAGTGTAGCTGAACTGGTTTTTTAATAGTACCTAACAAATAGCTCTGGTAAAATTCCTGATCTTAGCAAGAATTTTTGTTTGTTTTGCTTTGTTTTGTTTTCTCTAGTGGGAATTAATTGTCAGGTTTCTGTTTGAAAAGCAAATATATTACTATCAGTCTTGAATGAAAGTGGAGTCTGATAATCTAACATAAATCTTGCATTCTTCAAGCCAATTTAAATAAGAAATAAATATTAAGATTTTATTTCATTTAAACATTCAAGATGAGTTTGTCTAGCTATAATAATTGTTAGATGTATCTGTACCTTTTCTTATTTTTAGGGGCTAACCATAAACTATGTGTATTCAGAGATTCTGTCTTTTCCAAGTTCTGTAGCTTCCCTCGCACACAGTAAGAGCTTAACAAATGTTAGTTGTATTTTAGAAATTGACCTAAAAGAAATGAAAATCATGGCATGAAGTTAGGATTAGATCTTAAACATATGAACCTTATACCCAAGGGCTCCTATTAAAAACGAATTAAAAAGTTCATTGTTCCCCAAACAATATTCTCCCAACCCTGATGATTAGTCCATAAATTCTACATTTTCAATTCTACCTAGACTCAGTTTTCCATAGAATTTCATATGCCAAGCTCAATCTAATGGATTCAACCTAAATGAAATTCCAATTATTCTGGATGAACAGTTTCCCTGTAATTTAAGTTTTTAGAATTATGTATCTTAGATTTGGAGTTAGAGCACCCAGTGTCAAATTCTGTCTTTCTACTTATTATGTGACCCTAGACAACTCACTTAACAGTTCTGGGTCTCAGTTAATATATCAGGAAAATGAAGGGCTTAGATTAGATGATCTCTACAGTTCCTTCCAACTTCCATTCCTCAGATTCTCTGAAATCTTTAATCCAGTTCTGCTCTTGAAACTGTTTTTCAGCAGGAATGACTTGGAACTAAGTAGCAAGAAATATAATTTGGATGAGAATATACCAGTATTACATGATGTAGAAATATAAATGGTATCCAGATTTTGACCTGAGCTTTCAGCTCAATGGACTGGGCTAAACAGTGCCTTCTGAGCCTTGGTCACCATGGCCAATCTGGGAATTGTCTTCTGTTTTGGGCTTCTTTCCTTTCTTGTTAGAGGTGGGATGGAGAGGAGGAGAAACATTGGAGTGGGCGACAGGGATGAATATGTGCAAAATAATGTGTACAAAACAAAATCCACTGGAAACAATGAGTGCCCATTATTTGAAGGGTATATTGAACACATTATGGCATATAAATAGAATAGAATATCATTGTTTTCTAAGCAAGAGCAAGTACAAGAAATTTGGAAAAAAACTTGTTTGAATCTATTAAGGAAAGCTGGAACTAAGAGAGCCAGAGGATATCTTCAGCTGTAAGGGTTTTAAGAGGTCATTTAATGTAACTCCTTCATTTAATAGAAACAAGGAAACTGAGATTGAAAGTGTTAGTGACTTGACCAGAATAATGGAAAGGAAAATAATATTAAATTATATCAAAATTCATATCAGTGCAATGACCAATCCTAACTCTAAAATAGGATTCCTTTTTCCCCCACTTAATAACATTTTCCCCAATTACATGTAAACATAGTTTTCAACATTTAACTTTATAAGATTTTGAATTACAAATTTTTCTTCCTCCCTTTCTTCCCTTCCCTCTACTCTCCATGAGTACAAGCAATCTGATTTGTTATGCATGTACTATCATGTTAAACATATTTCCACATTAGTCATGCTGTGAAAGAAGAATCAGAACAAAAGGGGGAAAAACCACGAAAAAGGGAAAAAAAGTGAAAATAGTAAGCTTTTATCTGCATTCAGACTCCATAATTGTTTCTCTGGATGTGGATAGCATTTTCCATTACAAGTTTTTAGAATTATCTTTGATGACTGTATTGTTGAAAAGTCTATATAAGTCTATGTACAATGTTCACCTGATTCTGCTCTCCTCATTCAACATCAATTTGTGCAAGTTTTTCCAGATTTCTACAAAATCTGCCATTCATCATTTCTTATAGCACAATTATATTCTATTACATTTATATATCATAACTTGTTCAACCATTCCTCAATTAATAGGCACTCCCTCAATTTCTAATTATTTGCCACCACAATTTTGTACATGTGGGTCCTTTTCTGTTTTTAACGATCGCTGGAATACAGACTTAGTAGTGTTATTGCTGGATCAAAGGGTATATAGTGTTTTGAAGCCCTTTGGACCTAATAGAACAGGGTTTCTTAATCTTGTTTTTATGTCATGGATGATTTTGGAGGTCTGGTGAAACCTTTGGGACCCTCTTAAGAAAAATATTTTTAGTTGCATAGAACATGTTATTAAAAAGAACATGGGACACTCCATTTACAGACTTCAGGCATTTTCACTGGCTATCTCCCTTGCCCAGCATGCTCTCCCTCCTTATCTTAACCTCTAGCTCCCTTCAAGCCTTAGCTAAAATCGTATCTTCTATAAGAAGCCTTTCCTAATCCCTTAATGGTCCACCTGTTCCAAGACTCTGCCCAAATCACCTTCTTGTATCTTGTTTATATATTGCTGTTTTCATGTTGTCTCCCCATTTAGACTATAGAATGCTTCTCAGCATTCAACACAGTGTTTAGTAGATAGCAGGCAATTAATAAATGCTTTTTGTTTGTTTTATATTGAATTACAATTATCAAAATATCAAACAAGTTCCTGTATCACAGATTAAGCCCCTCTACTCTAAAGCACATGTTCTAAAATCTCCCTTCCTCCCTCTCTCTCCTTTTACTAGGGAGATGGTACACAACAGGTAAAGTATGAAATGCCATAGTCATCAGACATGAATAATCAATCTTTTGATCCACTTAATTGTGTTTCTTTTTTTTACAAGAGGGATTTTTGAGGAAGAAAGTTATTGAGAAATGAAAACAATGTAAAAAATGTAAAAGGTATCAATTAAACATTAAATGTATTATATACATATAGACACAAAATAATCAATTTGATTATGCTTTTATGCATTTTTAACCTTTCTTTAAAAAACTAATTTTGTCCTTTTACTGAATTTCTAGAAAGAAAGAGTACTGCCATGTTTACCTGTCTATATATTATTCAGGGAGATAGAAGTATTTGAGTCTGGATTGCCACAAAACAGAACAGAACAAAAATTAGTCCTTAGTGCCAAATAGCCAATCAGCCTTCCATTTTGTCCAATTTTCTCTTCTCCTCTTATAAATTAGCTATAATTTCATTTACCCCAAGAGATGTCTTCTTGATGTCTGCTCTTTTTTGTCTTTGGCTCCCATTTCATATGATTTGCAGTCACATTGTTCTCTTCCACTAATTCCCAGAACTTGTCACTAGTGAATCTTTGTGTTAACTCTTACCTCTCCCTCTTTTTCAGATGTCATTGACTTTCAAACCTGGATAGGACCTCCCACCATCTTAAAAAGGATGAATAATCCTGAGAAAGAGTAACTGTCCATGGGATAGTTTTTAAATAGGACTAGACATACCCATACATTTCATATTGGGTATGGGGACTCTTTTTGCTTAAGGAGGACAGGAATGCCAGGCAAAGCTAACTTTTTTGTCCCTTTCCTTCCAGTGTTATTGTTTCCTTGAGTCTTTCTGGAGTTTCAAGGTGACCTAGATATCAACTGCCAGTGGCATCATGGGAGGTGAAAAGATAAATATTAAAATAGTCCCAAGATTTAGACACAGCTTTGAAAGGTTCCAAGGGAGTGGATCATGTGAGAGATTCAGTCTTTTGACTGAAAATCCAGTGTTTTTTCATTAGATCATCTTGCCTCCATCTCTGAGCCTTTTCTTAGGCAAAACTTCTATTAGGTAACACTCTCCTTCCCTTCCCACTCACTCCACAACAAGGAAGGAGAAACCATAGAAGCAAAGGATAACTCTTAGCTTAGCCCTGGAAACCATGGCTAAGTTGAAAAGGTCAGGTCAAAATCTTAGTACCATATATTTCTGCATCGTGTGCTACTGGTCATCAGCATCTGTTAAGGAAGAGGACTAGGGATCTTTCTGAAGCAGAGAAGTGCTGGGCAAGTCTTGACCCCTTTTTTATGTCAGGCAACTTTTCTGAAGACTAACAAAAGAATTGAAATTTGCATTTATTAGTCCCAAAGGCATAGGTATTATTGCAAAAGAATGACACCATGTCTCTCCTTTCTGCCTACCCCCATTTTCTCCCCCCCCTCTCCAATCTACCACAAGAAAGAAATCATGGCAGCCATCTAGAGGATGGAAAGAGCATCATAGTGAAGAAGTAAATGACAGCTTAGGAGGTAGGGGGAATAGAATCTTCTTGGTGAAATAAAACAGCAGAGACACAAGGAGCTCCAGAAAATCTAGCAAACTAAGGGAGATGAAGCTGAAAGACAAGTAACAGCCAACTACCAGGAAATGATGGGGCCATTCCCTATGGAGTGGGATAAGTTTTCTAAGAAGCATTCTTTTCACTGCTGGCATGGTATTATGGGGTCAAAGATTTAGACCTGGAAGAGACCCAAGAGGATATTTAATTTTATAAATGAGGAAAATAAGGTCCAAAGAGTTTGGGATTTTTGCCTAAGGTTATACAGTTAAGTGACAGAGTCAGTACTTGATCCCAAGACCAAGAGTTAGTTTTATAAAAAAAATAATAAAATCAATAAACCTCTGGTTAATTTGATTTAAAAAAAGAAAGAAGAAAACCAAATTGCTAGCATCATAAATGAAAAAGGTGAACTCACCACCAATGAGGAGAAAATTAAAGTAATAATTTGCAATTATTTTGCCCAACTGTATGCCAATAAATTTGATAATCTTAGTGAAATGAATATTTAAAAAAACATAAATTGCCCAGGTTAAATTAAATATATAAATAACCCTGTCTCAGAAAAAGAAATTCAACAAACTATTATTGAACTTCCTAAGAAAAAATCTTCAGGACCAGATGGATCCACAAGTGAATTCTATCTATCAAACATTTAAGGGGAGCAGCTAGGCGGCACAGTGGATAGAGCACCAGCACTGGAGTCAGGAGTATCTGAGTTCAAATTTGGCCTTAGACACTTAATAATTACCCAGTTGTGTGGCCTTGGGCAAGCCACTTAGTCCCATTTACCTTGCAAAAACCTAAAAAAAATTAAGGAACAATTTGTTCCAATTCTATATAAACTCTTTGGAAAAATAGTTGAAGATGGAACTCTGCCTAACTCTTTCTATGACACCAATATAGTGATGATACCTAAACCAGGAAAAGTCAAAACAGAGAAAGAAAATTATAGACCTATCTCCTTAATGAATATAGATGCAGAAATCTTAAAGAAAATGTTAACAAGGCAATCAAAGCAAACTATCACTGGGATAATATACTATAACCAAGCAGGATTTATCCCAGGAACGTAGAGTTGGTTCAATATTAGGAAAACTGTTAGTCTAATTAACTATAACAATAACAAGCCTATCAGAAATCACATGATTATATCAATAGATTTTGAAAAGACCTTTGACAAAATATAGCTCTCATTCCTACTAAAACCACTAGAGAACATAGTAATAAAAGGATTGTTCCTTAGAATGATTAGCAGTATCTATCTGAAACCATCAACAAACATTATATGTAATGGAAATAAGCTGGAAGCATTCCCAGTAAGATCAGGGGTGAAACAAGGATGCCCATTATCACGACTATTATTCAATATTGTGTTAGAAATGTTAGCTTCAGCAATAAGAGAAGAAAAAGAAATTGAAGGAATTAGAATTGGGAAGGAAGAAACAAAAATCTCACTTTTTTTGTGGATGACATGATAGTATACCTAGAGAATCCTAAAAATTCATCTAAAACACTACTAGAACCAATTAGCAACTTTAGCAAAGTTGCAGGATATAAAATAAACCCTCATAAATGCTCAGCATTTCTATATATTACTAACAAAAAAACAGCAGCAAGAGCTAGAAAGAGACATCCCATTCAATGTTTCATGAATCTGCGTGTCATCCTTGCACAGGAGCCATGCTAATCTTCTCTGTATCATTCCAATTTTAGTATATGTGATGCTGAAGTGAGCACGAGAAATCCCATTCAAAGTAACTTCAGACAATATAAAATACTTGGGAGTCCACCTGCCAAGGCAGACTCAGAAACTCTATGAAAACAACTACAAGACACTTCTCACAAATAAAATAAGATTTAAATAACTGGGCAAAAATCAACTGCTCATGGATAGGCTGAGCTAATATAATAAAAATGACAATTCTACCTAAATTAAACTACTTATTTTGTGCCCTATCAATCAAAATTCTAAAAAAATTACATTAATGAGCTAGAAAAAATTGTAAGTAAATTCAAATGGAGAAATAAAGTCAAGAATTTCCAGGGATTCAATGAAAAAAAGTGCAAAAGAAGGTGGCCTAGCCCTATCAGATCTAAAATTGTATTATAAAGCTTCAATCAAAACTGTCTGGTATTGGCTAAGAAACAGTGTGGTGGATCAGTGGAATAGACTAGGTGCAAAAGAAACAGCAGGACATGATAATAGTAATCTGCTTTTTGATCAACCCAAAGAGTCCAGCTTCTGGGATAAAAACTCTTTTTTTGATAAAAAAAAACTGTTGGGAAAATTGGAAGTTTGTATGGCAGAAACTTGGATTAATTAGATCAACATCTCACATCCTATAATAAGATAAGATCAAAATGGGTACAGGATTTAGACATAAAAGACAATATTACAAGCAAGCTAGGAGATCATGGAGAACATCATTAAAAACAAACTAGATAATTTTGATTACATTAAATTAAAAAGCTTTTGCACAGACAAAACCACTGTAACCAAGATCAAAAGAAATGTAAATTGGGTAACAATTTTTACAACTAGTATTTTTGACAAAGAACTCATTTCTACAATATACAGAGAACTGAGTCAAATTTATAAAAAAAAAAACCAAGCCATTCTTCAGTTGATAAATGGTCAAGTGATATGCAGAGGCAATTTACAGATGAGGAAATCAAAGCAATCCAAAGTTATATGAAAAATTACTCTAAATCATTACTTATTAGAGAAATGAAAATTAAAGCATCTCTGAGGTATTACCTCACACCTCTCAGGCTGGCCAATATGACCAGAAAGGGATGTGGGAAATCTGGGACACTAATACATTATTGGTGGAACTGTGAACTGATCCAACCTTTCTGGAGAGCTATTTGGAATTATGCCCAAAAGGGCAACAAATATGTGCATACCCTTTGATCCAGCAATACCACTATTGGGTCTATACCCTGAAGAGATCATGAAAAAAGGGTAAAAACATCACTTGCACAAAAATATTCACAGCAGCCCTGTTTGTGGTGGCAAAGTATTGAAAATTGAGTGAATGTCCATCAATTGGGGAATGACTGAACTATTGTGATATATGTACATTATGGAACACTATTGTTCTATTAGAAACCAGGAGGGTCGGGAATTCAGAGAAGCCTGGAAGGATTTACATGAACCACTGAGAGAGATGAGCAGAACCAGAAGAACACTGTACACCATAATAGCATAACATGGGGTTGATGATCAATCTTAATGAACTTGCTTATTTCATCAGTGCAACTTTCAGGGATAATTTTAGGGTATCTGCAATGGAGAATACCATCTGAATCCAAAGAAAGAATTGTGGAGTTTAAACAAAGACCAAAGTAAAAAGGATTTACTCCATACATAAAGGAGCTGAGAACTACTATTTGATTTTCCCTTATTTATTTTGTTATTATGTCCTAATTAGATGGTTCACTATTGATTTATGATTCTTGCTTAGCCTTTTGGAGATGAATTTATTAGATAAGGTAAATTACATTTGCATAATTATGTTTATGTGAAATATTCCCATTCTAAATCTTAGCTATCAAGGGATTCCACAGTTAAGTGGTACTCTATCCATGTTACTTATGGATTTGGAAAAAAAACAATGATATAACAACTAATATTTATATAGCAATTTAAGATTTGCTAAGTGCTTTGCAAATATTATCTCATTTTATCCTCATAACAACCCTAAGGGGAGAAGTGCTATTATTCCCAAATTATAGATGAGGAAACTGAGGTTGACACATATAAGCAACTTGCCCAGGGTCTCATAACTTGTGACTGTCTGAGGCAAGATTCCAATTCAGGTATTGCTGAATACATGCCCTGCTTTGAGGTCACCCAGTTAAACTTTAAAGTAGTGATTTCCAAAATATTGGCTCCAGTCACTGACAGACATTTCTTAAAAGAAGTTAAAGCCATATATGCATCAACTATAATGACTGTAATCAGTAGAACTCCAATCCCTTACTAGAATATATCCTATGGGGCATGTGCTGAGCTCCCCTAGCAACTTCTGGGCATACATATGTAATTCAATATGGAAAGACTTGGCATTTGACATGTATAACCTAAATTAGATTGTTTGTCATCTTGGGGAGGGCAGCAGGGAGGAAAAGAGAAAAGAAGAAAAATTTGAAACCAAAAATCTTTCAAAAAAGTGAATGTTGAAAATTTACATGTAATTGAAAAAATAAAATTCTACTTAAGGGGGGGAGGAGGATGCTTAAGGATGGCACAATAAATACCAGATAGTCCCTTGGTTCTTCCTCCACCCTCATGCCCATCATTAGTGGCATCAGATTCTTGTGTCAGAAAAGATTGGCCTGGATAGAGCACTGGCCCTGGAGTCAGGAGGACCTGAGTTCAAATCTGGTCTCAGACACTTAATAATCAAAAGAAAGTCTATATGTCTGAGAGCTTACTGGAGGACAAATGCTAAGAGTTTCATTCATATAACTGGAAGCTGGGAGTTTTTTAATTACCTTTTTATGCTATTGAAACCATGAGATAAAGGGAAAGTATGAGGAGTTGCCTTTTTATACCTGACCTTCCAGAAGCCTATGTGTTTTAGAGACAGGTAACTTGCTAATGAGACTTTTTATAATAAAGTTTTCATTCCTTTGAAGAAATATTAACTTTTCCAGTTCTTCTGGGCAGATAAAAAGAACCCTGCAGTTATAGTTACAATATCCTAAAGATTTAGCTTCCCAGTAATAATGGGTAAAAGCCTCAGTATTGCCACAGGCCAAAACTATATTATTTGAAATGAAATCTCTCATAAATATCCAACTATGAAGTCACTATATATCAAGTGCTGTTATATAAACAGGACAGAGCTAAATCTCCCATCTGCCAATATCAAAGCTGCCAGAAAGAATGACTTTGTGTCCAGAACTCACAAATTAAACAGACTACTGCTCTGTCGGCCCATTCTGGAAACCAAAATGTTGATGTAGGCAGCCACAAGGTAATAGTGGATAAATGAAGAAGGCTTGGGGGCAAACCCATCTTCCATGTATATTAGCCGCTTTCAGAAGGCTTGATCAGAGCAGTTAGCCATAATTAACATCCCTTTTAAACTTTCTTTTATTTTTTCATAAACAGAATAATTAACACTGGCAAACAAAGCAGCCTGTAAGTAGTTAAATCATGTGGAAGGGAGAAATACCTAATTTCTGCTCAAAAATATGTCATTTGTTCATTGTAACAGTACATGTTCATTGAAACAATCCTGAAAACACTATGTCTGCCCTTTTCCTTCTCTCAACCAGACTATATTTTTCATGCACAGAGGCCCTGTATTGTGTGTCCCAGCCCTAGCCCTAGCCCAGGGATCTCCCAAGAAATGTCACATTTGTCAGTGTAAACTGACAGCCCTGTCTCCACTGCCTGAAGGCCAGATGTTATAAGAGAATCCTCCAGAACTCTTCCAGGGTCCTCAGGTAGGGTAGGGATGGGGCAGGGTAGGATGGGGTTTCTAGATTCTATGCAAATTACTTCCACCAGTAGTGTACACTCACCTCTTATAGGGGTGGTCCCCTGCATCTCCAATTCCATTTAACCAGTTGCAGTTGGAATTACTCACAAAGAAATATATACTTCAAAGAGACATTAATAAATATACAAACAGCATACTGTTCCAAAATATAGGTCTTAATTACTCAGGCCACCGCAGACCCATTCTGGAGAAGAAATGCAAGTTCAGGGCTTAGCTTAGTTTAGTTTCAAGTCCAAAAGCCCCCTTAAGCTTGAGTTCCAGGCACACTTGTTTTTCTTGGCTGAGCTGGCTGGCTATAAAATCTCCCCTGGAATGCTGACTCCAAAATCACCATGGCTCTTACTCCTTGGTCCAGTGAGGTTTAGAGCCTGCATCTGGAAGCTGAGAAGGACATATGAAGCCCAAGAAGAAAAAAGCCCTGACATGGGCATTAAAAGGGAAGGGAGGTAGGATCTCTCCTAGGTCAATTCATGGCATTGTGAATGAACTGTGATAGAAAAAGAGAGAATTAAAGAGAGAAAGTTCCTGTGTTTTGTGATTAAAAAACAAATAGATGCAGCCTGTTCCTACCCACATTTTAAGGGAGACTAGAGAAGACTCTATGCTAGACAATCTGGGAATGATCAGGGCACCCCTTAATTAAAGAATCATCCAATACACTCTTAATAACTTACCTCCAGATTTTTCCCCAACAAAAGAAACAGAGAGAAAAAAAAGACTTTTTATATTATGATCAGAGGAAGAAAATGATACCCAAATAAAGCCTAAAACACATGTAACAATAACAACAAAAAATCAATCCCAAATCTTATATTTTGAAATGCAGCATCTTATATTTTGAAAAAAAAATCTAAACATGTTCAATCCTAAACCTTAGGTGAAGTAAATAGTAGTTTATCCTTCCTTCAGGTGTTCAGTGCTCTCATCTTGTCTAACCAGAGTCTTGACACATGGCACCTGATTCTAGTTTGTTCTCTCCAAGTCTTTCCTGTGCTAGAGTATTCTTTCAACCCTGTGAAAAATGCTCTTCAGCATTCCTTGTTGGTGATCTGACTCTCTTGGATTTTAATAGTTTGTAAACTTTAATATAAGACTGGACAAATATGTTATGTACTATAAGGCCAACTCTAAGATTTAGGAGCCAGAGGAATTTTTTAGCTTTAAAGGAAAAGTATAGGGGGATAAAGGAAAAATATTGGCATTTGACCTCACTTAAATTAACATCTAGGATTATTAAAGAATGTTAAAGATCTTCCAAAAAGGGAATTGTACATATGTATAGATAAGTGATCCTTCCTTCCCTTAATCTAGCCAGCAGAACCTTAGCTGGAGCTGGAGAGAGAGAGAGAGAGAGAGAGAGAGAGGTATAAGGAATTTCCTCAAGGAAAAAAATTTTTTTTGTTGCTGCACTGAGTTTTTCTAATAATGACATGAAGAAAGGCTTGAACAACTGAATAATGAAGTATACCTCTTCAATTTGGGGAAGATCTACACCCCAGATGGTAGCTATTATTTATTTTACCCTAATATATTCACCACCCCCTAGCCTGACCTTGCCAGTAACTTATTATTGGTCTCAAAGTTTTATACAGGTGTGAATGTTCAATAGGGCTTCTCAAATCACACTAGGTAGGTTATCCTCTATCCCGTTATTCCTTAAATATTCAATTACCCTAGAAAACTGGAAAATAAAAAAAAAAGAAAACTCACATAGCACAAAGCTTTTAACTGTAAAATAGCATATTTAATTTTTTCTGCCTCTCGGTGGTCAGTATATGAAAAGAAAAAGTATATAGAGGTGACCAGTTGGTTACTCCCAGGTCTTTCAAACACACTTATTTAAATACATGGAAAAAGAAGACATTCTCTTTTGTACTGTTGTTGCTTAAACACAGATGCACATGCCTGAAATCCTTTCCTTATTTCTGCCTCTGGGTTCCCTGACTTCCTTCATTTCTCAGTTAAATTCCCATCTTCTACAAGAAGTGTTTCTTAGTCCTCCTTTTCTGCAGATACTCCCAATTTATCCTATAAATATCCTGTTTCTACATAGTTGTTTGCATGTTGTCAAAATGAACTCCTCCTTGAAAGCAAGGAC
Source organism: Macrotis lagotis (assembly GCF_037893015.1). Classification (NCBI taxonomy): domain Eukaryota; kingdom Metazoa; phylum Chordata; class Mammalia; order Peramelemorphia; family Peramelidae; genus Macrotis; species Macrotis lagotis. The sequence goes on from NC_133658.1 coordinate 373,988,240, forward strand.
TTTCTTTGCATCCCCAGCACTTAGCAAAGCTCAAATCCACAACAGATATTTAATAAATTTTAGTTGATTGACTAAAGGTTAAGTAATTAAGAATCATAAAATGATAATTACAGAATCCAGTAACTTCTTAAGACAAGTACAATTTAAGTTACAGTGGAACAACTGTAAACATTTTCTTTGTGAGGACTGGCATTAGTCTCATTATATTCCACTTTTGTTGTATATAGCCTTATGAACACCAAGTGGCTTTTGCTGTTCAGGGGTCTCAAGCAGCAGGAGAGCCTTTTCCTTTTAACAGTCACCTTCAATTCTTCTGATAACTATAACCCAGTAGTTTTGGGTACCTGAGAAGGGGGGAATTGTCAGTGTTTTGTAATTGAATAAAGTAATTACCATAAACTTCTCTGCAAGCTCACTGACAGCATCCTTGATACAACTCTAGTAGCAGATAAGACGACAGAGAGGTTATGCAAACTTCCTGTTCCAATGGAGAGGATATACTCTGCTAGGAATCTTTATGTTGAAAGCTGGTCAAATTATAAAATTTTCAATCACTGTAAAGATCTATATACTTAGCTCTGAGCTTGTTTGTTCCTGGCTCATGTGGCATTCTGTTTTCTAGATTGCTGAGGATAGCTGAGCCTATAACTCCAGGCAAATAAATTATAAGCTCTGTCTGTAAGTAAATAGGCTACCTTGTAGTTAGGCCAGTTGTTCTGACTCTCCCTGGTCCTCTTCCACCCTAGTCATCACCTGGGAAAGAAACTCCTACTGAGAGCAATCAATTGGTCAATAAACTTTCTCAATCTCTTATTGTGTGCCAGCTGCTAGGCTAAGAACAGAAGATACAAAAGAAGCAAAAGACAGTTCCTGATCTCAAGGAACTCAGAATCTAAAGATTGTGAACCAAGCCATTCACATGGCAGCCAAACCAGCCTAACTGAAGCAACCTGGAACCTTGCAGGAGAGACAAGAGGTATCATATGTTAGGCAAGTTAAACCACCACCATCATTTTGACCAACTCCCAACAGACTCTGGAGGAGACAATCTGTACCTTGAACCCAAAAGATTTTGAAATAGTAATACTTTTGGATCAGTGCCTATAAGTTATCATTTGGGGATTCAACCCCTATGGAGATGCAACCTGGGAACGGCTCCTGAAGCTGCTACAGCAACATCTATTGATGATCTAGAAAAGAAAGTCTTTTTCACCTAAGTCCTTGGCACTGTCAAATGCTTTAATATAAGAATCTATGATTTTATCAGAGGAGGAATTATCCTCTTCTTTGTACCCTAAGGACTATAGGACCTTTTCATCTGACTTGAAGCTAAAATCTCTGTGTTATCTCTTCTGTTACAATGTGACATCTATTTGTAGCCACAGAACTTAGTATGATGATTTGCACATAATAAATACTTTATTTATCTATTAATTCATTCATTCATTCCATGTCACTTAGAAATTTTGAATATTTAATGTGGCAACATCTATTTAAACTTGGTTTTTAAATTTTTATGGATCGTGTTCTGTCAGAGTAGGTTTATGATAAACAATTTGATCTGAGATGATAATTCAATTCTGTTTCACTTTATTGATTGAATTCTTCCAAATATTTTGAAGCTTCTGTCAGGGGTTAGAGTGCACGACTTGGGATTGAAAGTTCAAACAGTTTCAGACACTAGCTGTGTAACCCTGGGAAAGTCATTTAGCTTTTCTCTGTCACAGTTTCCTCATCTGTAAAATGGGGATGAAATAATACCTGTCTCACGGAACTCTGCCTTTTTCTATGACACCAATATGGTGCTGACACCTAAACCAGGAAGAGTTAAAACACAGAAAGAAAACTATAGACCTATTTCCCTGATGAATATAGATGCAAAAATCTTAAAGAAAATCTTAGCAAAATGAAACCACAAGGTATCACTAGGATAATGCATTATGATCAAGTAGGATTTATCTCAGGAATGCAGGGTTGGTTCAATATTAGGAAAATTGTTAGTATAAATAATTATACCAATAACAAACCTATCAGAAATAATATGATTATATCAATAGATGCTGAAAAAGCTTTTGACAAAATACAGCACCCATTCCTACTAAAAACCCTAGAGAGTGTAGGAAAAATGGATTGTTCCTTAGAATAATAAGCAGTATCTATCTGAAACCATCAACAAACATTATATGCAATGGGGATAGGATAGAGGCATTCCCAATAAGATCAGGGGTGAAACAAGGATGCCCATTATCACCACTGCTATTCAATATTGTATTAGAAATGTTAGCTTCAGCAATAAGAGAAGAAAAAGAAATTGAAGGAATTAGAATTGGGAAGGAAGAGACAAAACTCTCACTCTTTGCAGATGACATGATGGTATACCTAGAGAATCCAAAAAAATCATCTAAAAAACTACTAGAAATAATTAGCAACTTTAGTAAAGTCACAGGATATAAAATAAATCCTCATAAATCCTCAACATTTACATATATATATATATATATGTATATGACTAGCAAGATGCAGAAGAAAGAGCTAGAAAGAGAAATCCCATTCAAAGTAACCTCAGACTAAATAAAATACCTGGGAGTCTATCTGCCCAAGGCAGACCCCAAATCTTTTTGAAAACAATTACAAAATACCTCTCACACAAATAAAATCAGATTTAAATAAGTGGGCAAACAACAACTGCTCATGGATAGGTCAAAGTAATATAATAAAAATATAATGAAATATAAAATATAAAATAAAAATAAAATGAAAATATAATGAAAATGGCAATTCTACCAAAACTACCAATCAAACTTCCAAAAATTACTTTAATGAGTTAGAAAAAGTTGTAAGTAAATTCATATGGAGAAATAAAGAGTCAAGAATTTCCAGGGATTCAATGAAAAAAAGTGCAAAAGAAGGTGGCTTAGCCTTACCAAATCTAAAATTATAAAGCATAAGTCATCAAAACTAGTATCTAAGAAATAGAGTGGTGGATCAGTGGAATAGACTAGATTCAGTAGCAGGAAATGACTATAGTAATCTGCTGTTTGATAAACCCAAAGAGTTCAGCTATTGGGATAAAAACTCTCTCTTCTGTAAAATTGTTGGGAAATTTGGAAATTAAAATGGAAGAAACTTAGATTAGACCAACACCTCACACCCTATACCAAGATAAGATCAAAATAGATACAGGATTTAGACATAAGACATAAAAGACAATATTATAAGCAAACTAGAAGATCAAGGAGTAGTTTACCTATCAGGTCTGTGGAAAGGGAAGCAGTTTATGACCAAGGAAGAGATGGAGAACATCATTAAAAACAAACTAGAAAATTTTTATTACATTAAATCAAAAAAAGCTTTTACACAGACAAAACCATTGTAACCAAGATCAAAGAAATGTAGTAAATTGGGAAACAATTTTTATTACTAGTATATCTGACAAAGGACTCATTTCTACAATATACAGAGGACTGAGTCAAATTTCCAAAACAAAAAAGGTCAAAGGATATGCAAAGGCAATTTACAGGTGAGGAAATCAAAGTGATCCATAGTTATATGAAAAATTGCTCTGAATCATTACTTATTAGAGAAATGCAAATTAAAGCATCTCTAAGGTACCACCTCACATCTCTCAGACTGGCCAATATGACCAGAAAAGACAATGATCAATATTGGAAGAGATGTGGGAAATCTGGGACATTAGTACATTGTTGGTGGAGCCGTGAAGTCATCCAACCTTTCTGGAGAGCAATTTGGAATTACACCCAAAGGGCAACAAAAATGTGTATACCCTTTGATCCAGCAATACCACTACTGGGTCTATACCCTGAGGAGATTATGAAAAAGGGTTAAAACATCACTTGTACAAAAATATTCATAGCAGCCCTATTTGTGGTGGCAAAGAATTGGAAATGGAGTGAATGTCCTTCAATTTGGGAATGGCTTAACAAACTGTGGTATATGTATGTCATAGAACACTATTGTTCTATTAGAAACAAGGAGGGATGGGAATTCAGGGAAGCCTGGAGGGATTTGCATGAACTGATGCTGAGTAAGATGAGCAGAAAATACTGCACACCCTGATGTCAGCATGGGGTTGATGATAAACCCTGATGGACTCGCTCATTCCATCAGTGCAACAATCGGGGACAATTTTGGGCTGTCTGCAATGGAGAATACAATCTGTATCCAGAGAAAGAATTATGGAGTTTAAACAAAGACCAAAGACTATTACCTTTAATTTGGGAAAAACAAAGCCATTACCTTATTATGTAATTTTCCTATCTCTTATACTTTATTTTTTTTCCTTAAGGATATGATTTCTCTCTGATTCTCATCACATCCAACTTTGAACAATGTATACCATGGAAACAATGTAAAGACTAACAAACTGCCTTCTATGGGGTGTGGGGGGAGGGAAGCAAGATTAGGGGAGAAATTGTAAAACTCAAAATAAATAAAATCTTAAAAAGTAATAATACCTGTCTCAGAGGTTTGTTGTGAAGATCAGAGGAGATAACATTTGTATATTATTTTGTAAATCTTGAAACACTAGATAAATGTAAACTCATATTATTAATTATAGTATCAATTACTATAGATGAATTTTATATTATATACCTATTACATTACATATTCCATATAATTAACTGTGTTAAATAGTAATTATAGATTCATTATCTGTTAGTCTATAAAAGATCATGAGCTTCTGATATATGAGGTCACATGTTTCTCAGTCAACAGAACAAAATACAAATATTCAGATATTCATGATCTATTATTATTATTATAGAGGAAAAAGCATAGTACTAATTATTTTAGATTGATTTATATATTACATATTAGTTATATTATATATTATATATATTACATGCTATATATAATTATGTTATAGATTAATAAATTATAGATTCTTTACCTATTAATATTCTATAAAAATAATAAGTTTCTGATATATAAGGTCATGTCTTGCTTTGTATTTGGGAGGTGCTCAATTTTTATAACTTGCAATGACATTTTATGTTTTTTTAACTTTTTTGCATAATTTACATTAATCACTAAAACCAGGCTCCTTAATGATTCAGCCTTTCTACAATTTTTTGCTGATCACCAGAACAAAACCCAAATATCCAAGACCCTTTAGGTTTTTAATTGCCTTTGTGAACTCTTCCATCTATATAGATGAAATGATATAAACTATTTTTTGTTGCTATTTTGTCAACAAGTTGTTAGCTGGGTTTATGAAAATGTCTCCTATGGAAGACCTTTTGATTCCATTTTTGGATCACAGATTTTTTTAAGGCTTCATCTGGAAATAAACTATTGTCAGCTTCATTCTACAAATTCAATGGCATATGCCTTCATCAACTTGTATATCAGTCCATGAAGTTCTATCTAATTTTCACATGAATATTTCTATAAGTTTTTGACCTGTTGATCATATACTCTAAGAATGCCTATTAATCCAATTTCTCCTTGTCAGGGAGATGATAATTTTTTTTATACCTGTTTTAAGTTGATAGGTCTTATGTTTTGCTAATATATATAATTTTATTAGGTTGTTATTTATAAAAAATATTATTATTATTTATCTTGTTCAATGAAGTTTGGAGGAAAAAGGGTAGTTCTAGAACAAGGCACTATGCCTGCAATTACTTTTATATTTAACATGTGTTATTATATAGACATATAAAATTATTTTGTTTTTCATTTAAATAAAAGTTTTAAGATGTAAAGTTATTATTTTTGTTCTTGTAATCATTTGATCTCTTAATAGCCTGTAAGACCCTGAGGGAAAGGACTATATTACAATGTGGAGCAGGTAGGTCATGTAGTGAATTGAGAACCTGATCTAAAAGCAGGAAGACCTGAGTTCAAATCAAGCCTCAGATATTTACTCACTATGTAAGCCTGGGCAAGTCATTTAACCTTTTTTGCCACACTTTCCTTGTCTGTTAATTTGGGGATAGTAATAGCCTCTAACTCCCAGAATTGTTGTGAGAATCAACTGAAATAATATTCCTATTTTATCACAGTATCTAACATATGCTAGAGTATTATATAAATATGATTATTATTATTATCATAAAGAAAAGAGCATTGAACTTGAAGTCCAAAGACATTGGTTTGTATCCTGGTTCACATATCCAGTAGCTCTGTAACCATGATCAAATCACAACCATTCTGAAGCTCATTTTCCTCCTCTGTAAAAAGGAAGATAAAATTTATACTATCTGATTCAAGGAGTTATTTTGGGGGAAAGTACTTTATAAACTTTAAAGTGACATATAAATGTGAATTATTATTCATCTCCAAAACTTCAGTACCTAGTATGAAAATCAATAATGTTCAATTGAAATTGCTCAAATTTAAAGCTAAGATAATATAAGCTGACATTAAGACCTGAGTTTGAATCCTGTAATTCTTTCTTAAGCTCTGCACAACTTAGTGCATGTCATTTCCCCTCTATCAATATTCATTTGTGTGTGTGTGTGTGTGTGTGTGTGTGTGTGTGTGTGTGTGTGTGTGTGTGTGTGTGGTGTACCAATTGAGGTTAAATGACTTGCCCAGGGTTACATAACTAGTAAGTGTCTAGTATCTAAGGTCAGATTTGAACTCCAGTCCTCCTGACTCAAAGGCTTATGTTTTATCCACTGTTGGGTATATCTAACTGTCCTATTTCTTTTATAGAATGAAAGGATTGGATTAAATGTCTTCTAAGGTCCCTTCTAGTTCTGAATGCTATGACATGAGCCTAGCTCAAACTGGTTGATATGAATAGTGACTCTGAATGCCTATGGTTGTTACTAATGAAGGAGCAGGGGAGAAAATAAAGGAAAGCCCAGGAGCATAGCCATAACACCACTTAGAACTAATACATATTCTCATTTTAGTCCTCAGCAATAATCCAAAGAAAAATTCTACACTCCTGAAAGACTGCTGTCATCCCCGCTAGATACTCATCACTTATTATTAAGCATTGTACTGTTCAGAACTAGATATAATGTGTCTGAGAAAAATTGTGGCATCTCCTTTTAATCTTATGTAGAAAACAATTAAAGTATATAAAGCACATTATTAAAATATGTAAAATTTATAATTTAATTATAAGATTGCATGGTTTTATGATCTAATAGCCTTGCTGTATTTTGCATATTAGTGAACAATTGCTTTCTTAAAGCACACAGTAGAATCATTTACTTGATGCTGGAGAATAAGTTAATTATGGATCCCCTGTATATGACTAATGGATTTAATAATCACTTTACTGTAGAATTAACTTATACTTCCCTATGCTTATAGCACTAATGATGATATTCATAAAAGTTATGTTTTTTAAAAATGTAAGATTGGCACAAAAAAGGGAATCCAATGTACAGCTTGGTTTTAGAGCCAGCAATTCCAAGAAGATAGTTCAGCAGCATAAAGTCTTTCTTTCTTCTTCTGTAATTAATCATAAACACCCTCACCATCACCACCACCCCCCAATCCCTGACTCCATTGGCTTTATTAAGGGAATTTATTTTATTTAAGGGAAGACGAAATGCTTGCTAGATACATTTAGCAAAGCTCCTATTTTTTTTTAACTCCAACTTGGTTGCAAAGAATGTTCCCCACTCATATCCTACAGTGAGTAATTCTGAAATGCCCCATTTTTCCTAGAAAGGAGTTGTAACACACTAGTTCTGTTTTTGGGATCGAATTCAATGAAACTATTCAGTTAGCCCTACAACATGAACAGCAGGAAGGAGTATGAGGACTCTGAGGAATTTTCTTCTTTTTTGTGGAAAAATAATACCTTTGAAGTCATCCTCTCGATTTCTTTTTTATCTGTTTCTTTACATTAATGACAATCCCTTAATGGAGTTGAATTACTGTGCATTAAAAGAAGGTAATAAATTTACCTTTCAATCACCTTGTCTAAAATTACATATGGCTTAGAAGTCAACAGAACTTGAAATTAAAAGAGGTTAGGGATCATGTCTTAACCTTCCCTTTGAATTCCCTACAGTACTTAACATAGTAATGGGTACATACTAGGTCTTCAAAATATACTTAAGAAAAGCAAGAATCTTTGTACAAGAGTAGGAATTCTGGGCAAAGGTCCTCAGCTCTACTCTTATCCTCCAGTTTGACTGAGTACTCCTTGATTGCTTTGATGTTTATCATAGTAAAACTTCAAGGCAATCTGTATAGTCTGAGTATTAGCTGCCAAGGCTATTATGGGAGGTGAAAGAGCAAATGAAAAAACAATGCATAGTTTATATGCAACCTCAAAAAAGTTCACTGGAAAAAAATTTAAAAAATTAAAAAAATAAAAAGTTCATTGGTATTTTATAAATCATGTTGGGGGGAGAAAGAGAATGCAGGTCACATGGGGAATAAGTGGAAGGAACTGACTTGCCTTAACTCAATTATAGGTAAGAACCAAGAACTTTAGTTTTTTTAATGTCTTTCTTACTTTTTTAATTAACATTTATTTTCTCTCCCTCCTACACATCCTAACTTGAAAAATGAAGGAAAAACCCTTGTAGAATTAGGCACAGTCAAGCAAAATTAATTTTTTATTGATCCTGTTGAACAATGTATGTCTCATTCTAGTCTTGAATCCCTCATCACTCTGTCAGAGGAGGAATAGCATGCTTCATCACTGATTCTTTGGAATCATAATTGGTTTGTAAATCTTTCAAAACTGTTTGTCTTTATAATATTGCTATTGTTGTATAAATTGATTACCTGGTTCTACTCATTTCATTTCTATGTGTATAGAGGCAGGGTATTTTTATCATCTAGGTATAGTGAGCTCTGACTGACAAAATGGTTGAAAATGTATGAGGTTGTTGACCTAATGTTGTTTTATAAAAAGAAATGAAATCTATAGAACTTTTCCAGTTTATCAGCAGGTAAAAGGAATTGGGAGAACAATTCAAGCTACAATACCATACCATGAGTCAAAACAGAGAAACAGTTCCAGCAAGTAAATACAAGGAGATGGATCTGTAACCATAATGCAGTTTTCCTTACCTCAGAAAATGAGTTGCCCATGAAATTTTTTCCCCAGTAGTGTGTGAAATCTTTTGGATATTTTATATATGTAATGGGGGTTTGGCACATGCTTAAACTACTTAAGATGGTGTCAAAACATGGAAGATACTAAGAACCTAGTTCTGGAAGACTGAAGAATGAGGGGACATACTCTACTGGCTTACCACATAACAGCCTATTTTCATTGGTTGCAAAGTCATAAATTTTAGTATCTTTAAAATTTATCTGACTCAGCAACAGGGGACTTTTTTGTGGCATACCCATTTGAAGTTGAAAGACTCCTTCATTCATACCATGCAATAATGAAGGAGGACCTGAGAACCACTTCTTTCCCTACCTCTCCAGAGATCATGTGAGACTATCATCTCAGTTGCCTTTTTGGGTAGTAATACCATTCATTATTATTTTTCATTTGGGGGGAATCATCATTTTATTAAAATCCTTTTACTTTCAGTGTAGATTTCAACTGTATGTTCTTAATAAGTATTTAACATAAATTATTAATTTACTTATTCATTATATTTTAATCCCCTTTAAGACACAGATGCCTATGGATTTTGTTGTTCCCCTCTAATGCCTATTCAGTGCTCCATCCACTTCCATAAATGAGTTGTGGAAGGGGGAGGGGAGAAGAAGGAGAAAGAGATTTCCACTAATAACTCCAGTGAAAGCACAGATATCTTACCAGCATACTTGTATGCAGCAGATAAAAGAGAGAAGAGTCAAAACCTCTTGATTGATATTCCCCACCTGGCCCTTTTTGCCACATCTATAGATTTTGATCCCTGGATAGATTTAGAAATGGGAGGTAGTCATCTAGTCCAACTCTTTCATTTTATTTAAAGGAAACTGAGGCCCAGAGAAATTATATCTCAGAATCATATAGCTAATAACTATCTGAGGCTAGATTTAAAGATAGATTTTCCTAATTCCAAGTCTTGCTTCCCAGGTCCAAAAATTCCATGTTCTACTAGGCTATATATCCACACCAATAGAAAGGGGGGAGGGGATAAGCTATGTACAATGTCTGGAAGGTAGTGTGCTTTTATGATTCTAATTACTTTTCCTGTGCCTTTATGCTCCCCTTTCAAGAAAATTTGTCATTCACATTCAGATTCACACAAATTAGGACTATTTTAGATGATAATTTATGTCATCTGGTCTATTACTATCAATCCACCCTTGGAAACTTCTGAGATAAACTAAATTCTCATAGCATTATACAAGAGAATAGAAAAGGTCATGAATTATAAAATGTTCAACTAAAACAGATTTGCAGAATGAAACAAAAGTTTGCTTTGGTTCAGCTCACATCATTCAAAAGTTCTCTATTTTTACTGTCTTACCCTGTCCCAAATGATTGTGTATCTAGTTTGAATATTTCCTATATTTAGTTATCTATGAACCTGCTGCATCCCATACCAATTAACTCATTGAGTACTGAGACTACTCACTATTTTTGTATTTATATTCCCAGAGCCTAGCATAGGGTTGAGCACAAGGCAGACACTTAAGAAAAACTTCATTGCGCTCAGCACCCATTCCTAAAAGAGCATTCTCTTATTCTTATCAGAATAGAGAGGAAATGGGGGGGGGGGGTTCTTCAAGATTTATATAATTGTTTTTTTCTTTGGAATTAGAATGGGTTGGGAAGGGAGGGAGGGAAGAAAGGACTTAATCTAATTTAGTCTACTATTCTTCCCTCCTCATTCTATCTAGAGTATTCCTTTTCCTAGCAACTAGATAATATGCAATGGACTTGTAATATGAAAGTCCTGCATTTGAACTTGCCTAAGGCACTTACAAGCTGTGCCTGTGACTTACAAGTCACTTAATCTCTCAGTGCCTCCATTTCCTATTCTGTAAAATGGTAGTTATAGCACCTTGTTAGAAAGATGAAATGAGTAATATATGTAAAATGCTTTGCCATCTTTAAGTGCTAAACCATTGCTGGATTATGATTGATTATGTTTATGATTTTACTTTTAGCAATTCATTCTTTTTCTCTTAATCTCTCTGAGTCTAAATTTCTTATTCTGTAAAATGAGAATAATAGCACCTGTTTCTCATGGTGTTGTGAAAATTAAATGAGATAATGTATGTAAAATGTTTTGCAAATCTTTAAGTGCTAGGTAAATGTTTGTTGTCTATTATTATTATTATTATTATTAATTATCCTTATAGCAGTTCTCATTCAACATAACAAGTCATGTCTGGCATTCATCTCTTTCATTTTTCCTTGTCCAGCTCAACTGTATCTCATCCAAATCCTCCTCAAAATCTGCCTCTTTTTGTATATCACTCTGATACCTTACTCCTTGATTTCAATAGAACAATCAATATCAGATGATGAATCTAAGAAAAATGACCCTAGTTGTATCAAGAAAACCCAAATCAATTCCCTATGCTCCCTAAGCTGTATTCTTCCCTCTCTGTTATCTCACTTCATCTGTCTTACTTAGATGGAAATCCATATGTCTAATTTAAATCACTGTTCTTCAGACAGCAGTTACGTGATTTAACAAGAATCACAGACAGGCCAATAGAGCAACATATGACCATAAATTTACAGTGCTGAAATATATTAATTGTTCTTAAAATAATTTATTCCACAAATTATTATAATGACCATGAATTATTATTATTATTTAATGTTTATTATGGTCTCATGGTATATTAACAATGGTAAAAAAATCCCACATGACCCCTAATACTCTGGTGTCAATTAGGTTGGTTTATGGTCTTTTGGTATTCCAACAATAATTCCTATACTTAGAATTATGGACTCATGAGGGAAGTTAGAGATCAGCTAATTGTGCAATCATGGGATCACAAATTTGAGCTGTAAAAAGAACTTAAAGTCCATTTCATCTAGTTCAATACATTTATTTTATAGATGAGAAACTCAGGTCTAAGGAAGTTAAGGGGTGAGCCAAGTACAGCAAGGATGTAATCCCGGGATCCCAATTCAAAACTCATGTCCCAGATAAAGAAACTGAGGCTTATATTAAATTGTCACGACATAATTCTGTTCTATCACAGGAAGTGCTTCCAAATTAGGCTTACTGAGACTATAAAAGTCAGAGAGAGGTAAATTGGAGAGTTATAGTCCTACTGTCAAGAGGAGACTTTGTCATATATGCAAAACAAAGTCTCAAAATTGTAGCCCAAAAGAATACTTGCAAATTTGAATATTTTACTTATCTATTCTAGACCTGAGATGTGATGTTAATTTTGTTTTAAAATTCATGTTTGCTGCGGATTGGTTTTATGAAGGGAGTAAAGGAAGAATGTGATATTTTTTTCTCTTTGGCTTAAATCCAAAGATCCTAGGCTTATGTTCATTTCATTTTAGAAATGAAGCCTCTGGTAAGCACAGCAATGCTGATGATCCTGATACAATTTGAAGTTTTCCAGAGTCTTCCCACCTTGTATCAAGGAAATTGGCTGAGATTATTAAGGGAAGGAAATAACTGTGGAAAATGTGATTTAGAACTTTGTTCTCAGCCTGAAAACTGCCTGGCTGGGACTGTGTTAGACCGTTGTGATTGCTGCTCTGAATGTGGGAATAGAGAAGGGCAGATCTGTGACTTAGATGGAACTAATCATTTCTATGGGCAGTGTGGGCAAAACCTGGAATGCATTTTAGATACTGAAGTGATGGAATATGGGGAAGTGCCTGAACCGCAGTGTGTTTGTGGATCCCAGGAAAGTATCTGTGGACCTGAGGGGAAGACCTTTGAGAATATTTGCCAGTTCAATGAGATTTATTCTCAGAAGAAAACCAATGTTAGCATAAAACACAAAGGACCATGTGAATCAGGTAAAAAATAAACTAGATTTTTCAACAATGTATTTGGAGAGAAAGAATATTGATCTTTGAATATGTTTTGCTTTTTGTAGTATCAGTATCATAATATTGACTTTAAGCATTTAAATGAATGATAAATGTGTTGGCGAAATAGTTTATCACAGTTTGACTACATTTCTAAATTATCAATAAATTGTCTGCCTTGCTAAACTACAGAGAGGGATTAACGGAATTTAAGAAGAAAGAGTAATTATATTGCATTTAAGAACCAATCTATTTAACCCTGTAAATGTCCAACAGATACAGATAAAAAAAATTAGCTAAAGTATATAAACATTTAAACTCAAAGAATGCACTAAACTATTACATATATATTTGTATTTTATAAAAATAATAATAATGTTCCTACACCCTACTGATATTTACTATACCAAAATAAAATCATTTTTAAAAATATTAATAGAAAGAAAAAACTAGGGTGAATGAGAAGTAAAAAAATTGTCACAATAAATAGAAATATTGTATGATGGAATCTTTTAGGAATTCTCCCAAATTAATAATTTTCCTAAAATATAAGCGCAATATCTACAATGACCATTTTAGTTAAAGCTTGGTTCTCAATTCAATGGCTAAAAACTTACTTAACTTAAAAAGTCATGTGTATGAACTGAAAAATCTATTTAATGCATCATATATCATAGGAGTAGAAATAATTCGAAATCATTTGCATTTATTTTTATAGCAATAGACTGAAATAATTTCAATTACTTCTGAGATTTCATTTTCTTTGTGCAAATTAAAAAACCAATTGATGAACACAGTAGAATCTATCAGCAGAATGAAGGAAAATCAGACAATTAAGTCAGTCACTTCCACAAAGCAGTTTTCGAGCCTGATAGCAATATGATTCATCCTTCAAAAATTAGTAGTGCTATTTTTAGAGAGCAGATTTTCAGATGTTCCTAAACTCATTCTACAGAGTTGCAAGTCACACAGAACACTTAAATACAGGTTTTAGTAAGAAACGAAGAGAAAGAAATAGAAAAAATTCAACTTGGCTACTACATGAATATTAGAAATCCACCAGTCTTTAGTTCACATAGACTATATACAAATGAAAGCGTGTTATGTTTCCCCTTTCTTTGAATTGGAGTAAAAAAATTTTCCTACTATACTTTCCTCAAGCAGTTTAACATTCGTTAATTTTTAATAGGATAAAACGGGACTTGATTCAGTTCTCTACCTCAAATTATGCATTTTACATATATATATATATATATTATACTGCATTTTCTAAAACAGTATCAGCATTGAAGATAAAAGATAGCAATTATAATTATATCTAACAGTTTTATGGAACTTTTCATTATAAATCTATAGATACTTCTTTAATCTTACAAAACTGAGGCAGGTACACCTTTAACTTATTAAAAATATATTTCTGAAGAATCTACTATAAAATAAAACCCAGACCCTGATTTCAAGGAGCTTAAAATCTGATAGTGGAGATAAGAATATACTCAAAGAATTATAATACATGATAGATATGGTTAAGTGTCAAAAAACAAGTACCAAAAAAATATTATGCTGGTCAGTATGAAAGTAACATCTCTTCTGACTGGGAAGGATTAGGGAAGACATCAGTGGAGGAGCTAATATTTAATTGATTCTTATAGGATGTTTAGGAGTTCAAAAGGCTGAGATAAGATGAGTGTGGTTGACACACTGTCAGGAGTACCAAAACTTGGCATTTTAGTAGTTGGCTAAGAGAAATATTTTTTAATATATTCTAAATTTCCCTAATAAAATTTTAAATTTCTTGATGAAGTTAGTGGGTAAGATAGTACTTTAATCCTTTAGAAACTTATAAGTTGTTTCATCTTGGGCAAATCACCTATTAAAAGAAAATTATAATAGCACCTGCTTTCCAGTATTATTGTGAGGATCAAATGAAATAATGGATATAAAGCACTTGGCAATATTTAGAGTGTTATGTAGATGCTGGCTTTTTAAAAATATTCTCTATAGTTTTCTGAAAACAAAATAACACTATACACTCTGGCACAATAGAATCACTGGAGATGTACATGCAATTACATGACATGAAGTCACTTGCCCAACAACACCTTTACTAAATATTTTAACCTTGAAGACATTTCTGTGATGAAGATGCATTATTATTGCTTTTTGAAGACCTATATTTTCTAATATGAAATCAGGTTTAGCAAATTTCCTCAACATCCCTTTTTTCATAGCACTTCTATCTAACAGTGCATATAATGCTCAGTGAGAATGAATCAGTTTCTGAGGTTGAAGACTGAACCTTACAACAATAATTCTAGCTATTATAGAGAAACATATTGTTATTTGCTTTATTTTGCATTGTCCTTTTTTGCCTTTTCTAAAAGTAATGTAACTCTTTTGCTGAGATGTCTCAGGAAAAACAACCCCAGTTATGTTTTTGAAGTATTTTCCATTTTATGTGTGACTCAAGCCTCCACCTAGAAACCTGGAGAAATCTTTTCATAAAATTCAATATTAATATTGATAATTAATATATTTCAAGTCATTGATCACATTTACTTCTGAATATATTCCAGTTCTTCCTAGTGAGCCATACCTAGTGACAAAAAATTTTTAAAAGAATTAAAAAAAACAACTAATAGTTCAGCAAAACTAAAAACACATCAAGCAAATAAGAATACAATTGTCTCACATTCATAGTCCTCCACTTCTGCAAAGAATTGAGGGTAGTATATTGTCTCATCTCTTCTTCAACTGCCAAGGTTAGTCATTACAATTACACAGCAAATCAGATTCTATCCCCCCCCCCCCAATTTCATAGCTATAGCCAATGCATACATTCCTTTCCTGGTTCTACCTACTTCACTTTGTCTTAGTTTGTATCAATTCATTATTTTTTCATGCTTCTTTCAATTCTTCACATTTTTCGTTTCCCATGGCATAGTAAATTCCATCACATTTATAGGTCACAATGTGGTTTAGTCTTCCCCCCAAAAGATGGACTCTGCCTACCTTGTTTTCAACTCTTTGCTATTACAAAGTGTTGCTAAGAATATTTTAATGTATATGAGACCTTTTTTTCTGTTTTTTGATCTTGTATTTGGGCCATTCCCAGGTGTCTTGACTTTTGTTTTGCAACTGGACTCTGATGATTCTGGAGGAGAGAATGAGATTGATGACTCACTCTGTGCACCTCTGCCTCATTTAAATCCAATTCGTGTGCTTAGAAGTCAAGCTATCTCCCTGGTGATGCCCTTGGTCCTCTTCAAGAACAAAGATGAACAACAATCTGTGAATAGTAGCAGTGCCCTCTAAGGGATCCAATATGCCAATTTAAGTTGGTCATTGTTCCTCTTCTTCCTCCTCCTCCTTTCTTATTCTTTTGACAAAGTACAATACTTATTTGTTCTTCAAAAACTCAGTCCTACAAAGTATAGGTGTAGCTGGGCCTTTTTTATTAATATTACAAAAACATCTATCTAAAATCAAGAGCAAACATCATATGTAATAAGTATACATCAGAATCTTTTCTAATAAATATGAAAATATATTTAGGATGTCTACTCTTTTCATTATTATTTGGTACAGTTCTGGATATGCTAGCAACAATAATAAGACAAGAGAAATAAAATAAAGACATCAAGAAAGTAAAGAGGATATTAAACTATCCCAAATTACTTATGATATGATGAAATACTTAGAAAATCCTAGGGATTCAGCAAAGATACTAATCAGTACAATTAGTGGCTTTAGCAAACTTGCAGGCTACAAAATTAAGTTTCAAAACTCATTTCATTTCTATAAAATAATAACAAATCTAAGAATCAATAATAGAAAGAAAAACCCTATTCCAAATAACCACAAAATGCATAACTTTAATGATGAAGGAATAGTCAGTGATCATGGATGGACTATGCCAATATAATACTACCAAAGTTAATTTACAATTTTAAGACTCTAACAGTCAATCTCTAGAGTTACTTCAAATCTCAAAATGAAAAGTTTTCTCAGATTAGATTCCATTGTGAGCTTCATTATCAATGATAGTTACCTATATTCTTATTTTAATATTATTATTATATTACATATATTTAAATACATATTAAATTCACATGTTACTACTAAACTTGGACTAATTTTGTCATGAGAACTTTTGAGAAATATTAAAATAAATGCTATCATTGCAAAGTCAAGACAACACACCTCTACCTTTGATTGCATTTTATATAAATGCCCTTAGGGCAGCTAGATGGTGCAGTGGATACAGTACCTTGGAGTCAAGATAATGGAAGTTCAAATCCAGCCTCAGATACTTGGTACTTACTAGCTGTGTAACCCTGGACAAGTCACTTAACCCTGATTGCCTCACATCCAGGACCATCTCTTGTCATCATGATTCATATCTGACCACTGGACCCAGATGACTCTGGAGGAGACAGTGAAGCTTGTGACTTAGCACAGAACCTCCTCACTCAAATCCAATTCATGTGCTTGTCATGGTATCAACTCCCTGATGTCATGATCTCCTTCAAGAATGAAAGATAAACATTAATCAATCAATATAAATGCACTAGAAGAATTAATATGCTAAACAAAGTACCTAATTTTTTGACACAACATTTTTGTACACTAACAGAAAATTATCTGCATTTATGTTTATTTCCATGTATTTATCAGATGAAATAGCTAATATAATTTAAAGATTCCCAAAGTTTTATTTTACTTGAACTGAAGCTACTGAGAATCTAATTATACTTTCTTAAATTATTATAGATGGTATAAAGTTTGTCCATTATACTTAGTTAATTTAATTATCAACTATATTGACTTAGTAGTGCTGGGTTTTCAGTTTGGCCCAGCAAGGTTCTAGTAATGCTTTTGTGAAAAAACTACATGACAAGGAGTTAGGAGAGACTTGGGATAATTTTTCCTTCCTTCTGAAACAAGTCCTGTGACCATAGACAAGTCACCAGTTCTCTGAATTTTAGTGTCCTTACCTGTAAAATGGAAATAAAAATAATAACAATTATCTATCTCATGAGATTTCTGTGAAGCCACATGGGATATTATATGAACGTTACTTTGGAAATCTTAAAGTAGTATAAAATGTCTGCCATCATCATGATCACTCAAGGTCAGCCACTAAGCAGCTTTGCCATAGTCTCTAATCAGCAAATTACATTCTAGAAATATTCAAGACAAAGGGCTAGCTTCTCTGATTAATATGTGGTATTGTCTGGACAGTTTTTCAAAGCTAGCAAAGGACTGATAAAAGATTGAGAAAAATAGGTGAAAATGGCATAATTTTTCCTAAGTTTAAATTTAATATTGGGGAAATTGCAAGGAAAGCCTGTATTGTATACAATAATAAATACCACCTTTCTTAAGTTTAAAGATAAAACCTAATAAAAATACTTATTTGGCACTATGATATACATGATGTTATCATGTTGATGTATGTTGAGAACTTTCACCACCAATGATAACCATAATCCATCCAAGTCTTTTTAATCTGTTGATTCATCATGTTCTACTCTAAATCTTTCCTAAAAGATCTATTCTGGATCATTTTCTCTAGGTTGTTAGTACTTCATAAATAGCAATGCAAGACTTGTCTTAGTTTCTCAGTCAACAAGTATTTATTAAGTATTTATAAAGTGGCACACTGGAATAATTGCTAGAACCATAAAAGAAAGTAAAGGAAAGTAAGAAGCTCATGTTCTAAGGGAGGAGCATAAATTCATACAAAATAGTTGAAAGGTAATTTCAGAGAAGAAGGCTTTAGTAGGTAAGGATACTGGGTAAGGCCTCCTGCAAAAAGTGGAATTTTAAATGTCTTGAAGGAAAACTCAGAGCTAGAGGTAAAGAAGGAGAGCTTTTCAAGTAAGGAGAACAGACAGTGAAAAGGTGCAGTATCATGTAGCCATAGGAAGAAAACTAATGAAGCTAGAGTGAGGATGAGAATAAAGTATAAGATCATTGGAAAGGTATACAAGGAATCACACTGTGAGGGGCTTTAAAATGCCAAACAGAGGATTTTATATTTGATACTAAAGTTAATGAAGAGCCATTGGAGCCCACTGAATTGGAAAGGAGAGGAGAGGTAATATAGTGAGGGCTATACTTTAGGAAAATAATGTTGGTAACAGATGGGTGGAGTGGCAAGAGACTGAAGACAGAATTAGAAGGCTTTCCCAATACTTTAGGGAAAAGGTGATTTGTACTTTGAGATTAGAGTGATGGCTGTAAGTGAAAAAGAGGAAATGTATTAAAGAGATATGGGAGAAAAGATAAGATTTGGGAATATTAAATATATTGAATGAGTGAGTGAGGAGTAAAGGATGACCCTCAAGTTTGTGAGCCTATAGAGTGAAATAGAATCATTTAGAACTAGCTTTTCCTTCTTCTCTTTATTTGATCTATTACATTTTCTGGTCATATATGACCTTTATTATATCTTTTGTGTTACTACTTACATAAAAGTCTCTTTAGTAACATGCTGTTACCCACCTAAACATTCCATGTGTCTGCTTGTTGCTTTTTTGGATCACCTGTAATTTTTTTGCTTCAGAGATCATGGATCTATGATTCATATCTTATAGAACCAGAGGGAGAATAAGAATACTGGTTGTACAATCCTGTGGCAATCCTAGAAACAAGTTAAATCATCTGCTCTTTATGAGTTTCCTGGCATAAAATGTACTCCCTAATGTGAAGAAACATGCATTTAACAACAGTCCATTCTGTTGCTTTATGTCTTATCTCATTTATTTTTGATTAGATGTAAAAAACTTGGTACTTTCAAGGGCAATAGAGAGTGCTTCATTTTTTTCTCTCTTGAAAAAAGGAATTTATGTTATATCTGAGTTTTTATTTGGTATTCCTTGGTATTGGCATTTCTATCTTCTTATGTATAAAAGAAAAATTACTTTAATGCTAAATTGACTGATGGGCACTTAAAATTGTCTGAGATAAGCACTAATGAAAAACACTTACGATTGGAAAACTTCAGCTTCAGAATATAAAATCTTATCAAGGACAGACTACTGCTAGTACTTAACAGTCCTTAGTTACAATGATTCAGTTATACAATAACAATTTATTAAATACCTACTGTCGGCAAAATTGTCAATATATGACTTAACAGTACTTCCTTCCCACCTAACCATCAGCCATGATGGTTTTAATATCCATGTTGATTGTTCTCGTATCATCATTAATATATCTTTCTATTCACCTCCCATGTCCATCTCAGTCACTTATAGGGATGGTCATGGCTTGTATCATGCCTGTCATCTGAAACTGTTCTACATCCAGTGTCCTGAATTTTGAAATTCCCATCTTGAAGCATAATTGCTAGTTCTTCCATTTCTCACATCACTTTAAACTACCTAAGTTTACTCTTTGTCTTCATTGATTCTAATAATTATATTCAACAATATTTATCAGGACCTTTAAAGTAAGTTGGTGGAAATACAAAGTTGAAAATCTCTATGGATCCTAGCCCATAGAATTTATAATATAAGTGAGGGAGGAAAACAGCTATGTGTGTCAGGGAGGAAACCCAATCTATTCACAAATAAATACAATACAAGGTAAAATGTGATAGAGGCAAAGAATAAAGTTAGACAAAAAAAAAAGAGTTGAAAAATTAGAGATTACTTTCAACTGAGCAGAATTAGGGATGGCTCAAGAAGGTGGAAATTCACTTGGTCCTTGATAGAAAAGAAACATCTCAAAATATCTGAAGAGATAGTAGGTTCCAGAAATGGGAAAGTTGACTCTTCCCTATTTTGCCAACTCATTATTCTTGACCTGGTTTTACTTCTCCCTTTTCAAGTCTTGATGCTATAATAATCCATTTCAAGGAACCTTTGAACCCATTTCTACCTTGTTCTTCTCCTAATAATCTTCAACTCTGGAATGCCTCTACCATCTACTTTCTCTGGCTTTTCTCTCAAGTCACTGATCCCTGCCTGAGGAAATCAGAAAAATATGATGATGATTAGGTCTAGTACAAATCATGCTATCTCACCTCAGTTGGACCATTACAATGCACAGAATCTCTTAATTTATCCTGATTAGCTCCTTATCATAGTCTCGGCAGGTGCTGTTCCTAACTTTCTTCTCAATTTCCTTACCTCATTCTTTCTTCAAAGACAACCTTGGTTCCTACTTCATTTAAAAATCTAAAGTCATTCATCATAGGCTCACTCATCTTCCCTCTACTAAACCAGTGTTAACCTATCTCTTTCTCTAATAGTAAAACATCAAGTGGCTTTTTTTCTTGCCACCGATAACCTTTTCACTTGTTTTCTTGATTACATCCCTTCTTATCTCCTCTAATACATTACTCTATTAACTATATTTTTCCTCAATTTCTCTCTCTCTCTCTGTCTCTGTCTCTGTCTCTGTCTCTGTCTCTGTCTCTCTCTCTCTCTCTCTCTCTCTCTCTCTCTCTCTCTCTCTGTCTCTCTGTTTTTTTCCTCTCTCCCTATCCTTCCTTTCTCTTTTGACTAGAAAGTTTCCCATACTCTAAAAAGATCTTCCCTTGGCTTTCTCTAAAGTGGGGGGTCATGCACCTTCATTAGGCTAATCTTGATCTTGCTAAATGATAATCAACTGGAGCATGAAAAGATGTGTTTCCAATAATACATCTTGTCTTCCAACACAACATATCCCCTTTTACCAATTCTTGTATTCCACAAGTCTACTTTACAAAGTTGACTCACTGTAGCCATGTAAGCTTGAAATCTCTCTCCTTCTGGGCTAGGTGACAGTACCTAAGGTTGTCTATATTTCTACCCTGGCAATAGTTGAAGATTGCATTTCCCCATTTTACCTTCCTTTTTGTTTTCAGTGAGATTGAGTGAGCTGTACAAGGTGAAAGGACTTGGATGAGCTACAATGCAGATCTCTTTAATTTTACTTCAAAATATAACTTTGTTCTAAACTTTTCTATTTCTCTCAAAAGCATTAATATCCTTGCAGTTTCTTCAATTGAAATGGCTCTTTTCAAAGTTGCCAGATGTCAAATCTGATGGTCTTTTCTTAGTCATCATCATTCTAGACCTTTCTGAAGCTATGTAACACTATTAACTACCTTCTTCCTCCTGGATATTTTTCCCTTTTCTCCTTGTTTTGCTGAAAATAATGACCACCTACAAAAATCTCTCATATCTATACACTTAAAAAGCATGGAAACAAAATTTGCTAACCTATTAAAAATTCTTTTCAAAAGAAGAGTTTAGTGGATTTTGAACTTATTTATTAAAGAGACAAATCTTCCTGTCCAAACAACTTATTGTCATTAGGGAAAATAGAAATATACTAACTGAAGTTCAAAAGAAAAGTTTATGACTAGTGGATGAAATTTAAAAAATGAGTATCAAGAATTAAGCAAGGGGTGGCTAGGTTGCATAGTGGATAAAGCACTGGCCTTGGAGTCAGGAGTACCTGGGTTCAAATCCGGTCTCAGACACTTAATAATTACCTAGCTGTGTGGCCTTGGACAAGCCACTTAACCCCATTTGCCTTGCAAAAACCTAAAAAAAAAAAAGAATTAACCAAAGATGTATTTTTTCCATTTGGAACTATATATCTTTTTTAGCCGTGATTACCATTCAAACCAACTATCAAAATAAATGGAACTTAAAATCAGATCTTTAAATTACTGTCACAAAGTATTAAATCAAGATATTAAAAATAATGGAATACAATCATATTACTCTCATTTAATATTTTAAGTGAGAACAAAAATGTCTTTCTAACATTAAGTAAAATGGTCTTTTCAAACTATTATTTCTTCATTTTATTCTTTTAAAGTTTTCTTTTTTTGTATGAGTTATATTTCTATATCTTATTGTTACCAAACATTGTTATACAATTTATTAATAAGTAAATAAATGTGTATTGGGGATGCATCAAAAGTTTTTTACTTAAGGGATATGTGATCAAAGAAACTTTAAAACTACAAACCTAAACAACTAGCTTTTTCCTTTTTATCATAGTCAATGGCATTTAGCATAACATGTTTTAGATGTCCTTATCTGATCTCATTCCCAGTGACTTGGATACATCCTTTCCTCAGTGTTTTATGGGTACCCCCGACAGAAGTTATTCCTTTAATTTCATCAGCTCTAGTCCCACTGGTGTACTTGTCTCCCAGACTTTGAATCAAATTGAGAATCAATAGTTAGCCTTAAGTGGCTTTTAGAAAGGTATATTTATTAAGATGGTAAAGATTTGGTACAAACATCCCCCCCACCCCCCCACCCCACCCCAGCTCTACTACACTCTCTCTTAAAAGTATGCATAAAATCTAGGAGAGGATGAATTGAGACATACTCTCTTGTATAATTCTAGAAAATTCTTGAACAATTGTAGCAAAAGGAGTAACTCATAGCACCTAAGTCCTGGGAATCATTTTCTTCCCTTCATAGGATGCTCAAGAAGTTAACCATAAGAACAGTCCATCTATCTTTGGCTCACAATGCAGATAGTTTTGTCAGTTGATCTAGGGCTGTATCTAGAACTCTGGGAAATTCAGAATCTTCCAGAATCTTAGAAGTTTGCATCTGATTAGGTGTGGGGGTTAAGGGTTGGGAGGGAGATCTGATAAGTCCTAAACAGTTCTTCCTTTCCTAGAGAAGGAAGTTCCTTGTTTTCACCAAAGTTCTTGGAATATTTTACAAAGTCCTTTACAATCCGAAATAAGACATTTAAAATGTTATTACCCTTTGAATAAGTATTTATACTGGTTTCCTTCCATTTTAGTAATAAAACTTAGTGTTGCTTAAATTCCACACTTTCATTTTTTTTGTAGAGCATATAGCTGAAGATTAATTTATTATGTATCCTGGAAAAAAGTTTCAATATTTTCCAATGTTTATTTTAAGTTATTATAATTTTATTGTAACATAATCTTTGCCAAATGTATTCTTACATGGAAAAAACTATTAAAATACTTTTTAGATGCCAGTGAAAATTCTGGCAGTTTTCTAAACAATTTTTTTCCCCTTTAGCTCCTGTTATTTCTTTGGCACCTCAAAATACTGAAAACTTTATGGGAAAGGATATAATTTTTAGATGTGAAGTTTCAGCCTATCCAATACCATCCCTGGAATGGAAGAAGAAAGGGGATAAAATTTTCCTTCCTGGTGATGATGCACATATTTCAATCCAGGTAACTTCTGGGACTTGGTTTGGTTCCATGCACAATGCAGTTGCTCAATAAATATTTGAATTACATTAATGACATTACTATAAAACATGTTTGGTACATTAATAATATCTCATGTTTCCACTAGTACTCAGAAATGTATAAGATAATTTCCTCATAATAACCCAGTGAAGTAAAATAAGTATTATCCATATTTTAAGGATAAGGAAATTGAGGCTCAGAAGCTAAATGCCCAGGATTAAAGTCCAGTTCTTCTGGCTCTAAAAATCAACATTCTTTTCACTATACAACATTAGCTCTTTAAAAATATTTTCATTTATAACACTGTCTATCCCATAAGGCAATTATTGTCTAGGAGATTGATTGAGGGAATAAGAAAAAGATACATATAAGCTATTGTAGCCAATGTCATGGTACCTCTAAGTCATTATTATTATAGAGTAATAAGGGAAGACTTGGGTAATATAATCATAGGATCATAAGCTTAAAGCTGAAAGTAAACTTAGTCTAATCTCCTCATTTTACAGCTCAGAAAACTGAGATCTCATCAAGAAATTTGTCCACTGTCCAATAGATGCTAAATAGACAAATCTACTGTCTCACTAAACTTGATTTAGAGAAGACTGTATATAATGAGATCCTGATACTTTGTAAATTCCAGACCTCAATTTAAAGTCAATCCCACAATCTATAACCTCTTGAACATTCCCATAGAAATCTCTGAAGCTACCACAATGTTTTGTCTTATCAGGGAAACCTGATTTCTTGCCTTATTGAATAGTAAAGGTAGAAAATTAGATAGGCACTTTTGGTGCTTTAGTGGTAATGTCAACTGGATATCATGAACTCTGACTCATGTCTGACTGAACACAAGAAAACCAAGAACTTCAAAATAAAACTAGGAGCAACTTTTAAAAAATCACCACTGTTCAGCAAAATGGTCTCATTTGAAGCTTTCTCTAACAATTACGGAATTATTAAAAAGTGAAATGTTATGAACTTAAAATTTGTAAAAATCTGAGTCTTAATTTACTTTTTAGGTTTTTCAGTGAATGTCAAGCCATTTTAAGTCTTGGTTCAAAAAAAGCTGAGTCAAGACACACCATCTTCATTCATACTGTTATCATTCCTTAGACAATTGCAATAGTCTCTTAATTGGTTTCCCTCACTCTAGGCTCTCCAAACCATTCCGTATTCAGTTGCCAATACAATCATCTGAAGACACACTTCTAACTGACCTGATTAAAAGACAAAAACAATTAAAACTCAAATCTCTATGGCCTATTATAAAATGCAAACTGTTTAGTTTTAAGACCCCACACTATGTTTTCAAGCTATCTTTTCATTTTATATTGCTTCCTTTCAGAAATTTTACATTCTAGTCACACTAAACTACTAGTTGTAACTCTTCCAGGCATTTGCACAGGCCATCATCTCCGAACATCTACATTGCAGATTTCCTATCTTCCTTTAAGGGTAGGTCTACCTACCCAGTGGAGACATCCTTGATTCACTCTAGCTAATTTCATTCCTTTCAAATATTCCTAAAACATTTTTGAATCTCTGTTGTTCCCTTCTATCCATACCTTAAATAAAATGTCTCTGTATACATTATATCCTCCCAATAAAAGAAAAATTCTTTGGAGCTACTTTGAAGTATAGTTACTATATGTCTTCTAATTTTATTGATTTTTCTGATGGATATATTTATATATTTTCCCATTTATTCACTGAATGATTAAAAAAGTTCTTCCTAATAGGTGAGAGGTGGACCTCAGAAATATGGTGTTACAGGATGGCTACAAATTCAGGGGATCAGGAAATCAGATGAAGGTATTTATATTTGCCATACCAGAAACAAATATGGTACAGCTTATGCATCTGCCAGACTAAAAGTTATCAGTCCTGGTAAGTGACCTTTTAAAAAATAGATAAATTTAAAAAAGAATCTTAAGAATCTGGTCTCCAATATTTTTTAAAAAGCAAAACCTATTTTAAATGAATAGAATCAAATCTGGACTTCCCTTTAAAATGTTTCTTGCACCTTCCTCTTCCTTTACCATTGACTCCACTCCACCATAGTGGTAGTTGCTAGTTGGATTACTTCAACTGTGTCATAACTGATTTTCATGCCTATAAAGTGCCTCCACACACCACTGCAAGATTCATATTTCTAAAATATTTTATTTATCATAGCACTTTATTGCTCAAAAACTATCTTTGGCTTCCTACTACCAACAAAATCGATTGAGGCTACCTTCCTAACCATATCTTTTATCTTCTTCTACTCCCTGTTATTAATAAACTAATCTTTTCACTGTCCCTAAAAATATGTATTTTATCTTCACCCTTTTGATCATAGAATTCCCCCAGACTGAAATCTCTCCCAACACTTTTCCAGTGTTAGCTTATTCAGATCCTGCAAATTCAAGACATTTCAATTCCTTCCTCTTTCAGAATCTTCTCAGACCACTCATCAAAAAATCATTTATCTCTGAACTCTTATGGGAATTACTTTTTCTGACTTTTGTTTAGTAATTCACGACAGATTTCCTTATGAAAACTTCATATTGTTCAGAATTTTTATCTCATAATTACCTTTCCTAGATAGTAAGCTAGGAGAGATCATGGTTTATATGTTATTTTGGGGTTTTTTTATTCCCCTCAAAACCTTGTCTTGAACAAAGTAGGTGCTCAATAAGTATTTGTTGTTTTGATTCATGGTCCTTTCTGGTCATATGAGCACAATAAGATATGTTAATTAGCAACCACAGTTTGAGAATTTGAAGTTCCCTAAGGGACTCTAAAATAGAATGAGTATATAATGGGATAGTGAAGAATACAACCATCTTTCTTATATGTCTTCACTTCTATCTTAAGTGGAAATAAATTATCTATTATATAAAAGTCATGTTTGGAATACATATACCCTACTATTTCTTACAAAGATACCCATCCCATTTTCATTATTAGACCCACAATCTGTATATATTATTAGTACACATCTGCAGATTGTGTGATTACTGAAATTGAATCAGGATAGCTAATCATTATTTGAAAATATATATTTGAATTTTAAGTGTCCACAGTCCACTTCTACTTATTTTATATTTAAGTAGGGAAATAATCCTTAGATATCACTCAGAGTTTTATTCACTAGTATGATGATTTTGAATAATTTCTATTACCAATTTAATTACTTCACTTGTGAAATTTCTAATCCGTTGCCTATATAGGTTCATCGTCTAGATATCAAATCATTACAAGAAATGGAATTAGAAGTCCTATCACATATTATGGAAACTATTATCATCTTGTGGAAGAAGAGGAAGAATATGAATCTGGAGACTCTGAGGAAGAAAACAAATTGAAATAAAGATTGTATTCGTAATCTCAATTAGAAATTTAGTCAAGAATATTAGACTTGAAAGAGACCTTGGAAATTAAGAGATTGGACTAGATTACCTCTAAAATGCCTTCTAGTTAAATTACTGAGCACCTTGAATGAAATCTCATTTTAAAAATGAGGTTACAAGAGAGGAAAAGGGGTTTGCTCAAAGTCACAGTAGTTCTTTATGGAAGACCTAGGACTAGAACTCAAGTCTTCCGGTTCATTGTTTCTTTCTTTTAATCATTAGATTTACCCCTGTAAATTAGTAAAGTAAAATTTCCTTGAAAAACATAAATACAATTTTTAAACCATTTAAAATTTCTAGTCTTTCATTACATTTTTCACATTCTGTTAATTCAGATGACAGCTAAGCATCTCTTTAACTGACCTTGGAAGTTAGAAAAGTGAGAGGGAACATGTTTATTAAGCACCTCTAAATGCTCAGCATTTTTAGGTACTATGACAAAATAAAGAAGCTGAAGAAAACATTTGTATACTTAAGGAAACTACAATTTCACATAGGACTTCAATTCAAATTCTGCATTTCTCTTAGTAACTGTATAATCTTGAGCAAGTCATTTTTCAATTTTATCTGTAAAAATGAAGAGGAATGGCCTCTAAGATCATTTCCTCCTCTAAAGCTATTATCCTATAATTCATACTCTGGATGTTCAACATGTTGATCTTAAAAAAAAATCAGTGCCCCAATAATCTGTAAATGAGCCAAATTCACTTTATCAAATAAATTACATTTTTTTCTATAGAAAATAAATAATATGGGCCCTGATATTGAAATCTTCCCTATCATCATTGCCAGACTGTTACAACCCTAACTTGGAAAAAAGAAAAGTAAATTCTTTTGACTATTCATTCCTAGAGATATTTGTTACGAAAAGGTTGCCCGTTAACAGAGAACTTTTAATACCCTACTTCAAGAATTTTTTTCAACAAAAAGAGGAAAATTTGGAAGTATAAGATTGAGCCAAAATTGCAAGCATTAAAAAAAAAATCAAAGATGATTTTTTTTCTGTTTTTTTTTAATGTTTAATTTTATTTTTCCAAATCAGTTTTCTGGTAACAGTTGTTAAACATAAAGTATAAGAACTTTAAAATATAGGATTAAAAGAAAATGACAGAAAATATAGGTTAGATATTTTAAGTTTTATTCTCTAAGACCTTAACCTCTAATTTATGGGGGATGGCTATTTGAGGTAATGACCTCACTTGAACCATGAGAGTTGAACTTTTATGCAAAAACAGAGAATAGGGAAAATCATTAATTTACATGAAAGTTGCCTGACCATGAAAATTGCACAATATAAATTGCCCAGACCGCTCCTCAAAAATTATTATCCTTGAACAGTACTATCTGTTCTCTTCTTATCTCTTCCTCAAAGGACAAGTCTCCCAGCATCCTGATCATTGTCCTCCTGAGTTCATAATTAACATAGAGGAAGATATTTAGGTGGTTTAATTTCTTACTAAGTTGACAAAATGACTGATATAAAGGCTGAGTACGCTCTAAAGAAATCAATATTTATATCAGAATTATAGTTTTGAGAATCTTATACATTTTATCACAATACATCCAGAACACAAATGACATTGTTGTACTTCTACCTCAGAAGGGGATGAGGGAATTTCTGGTAATTCATCCATGGCTTTTTTAGTTCATTTGTTTCCTTAATTTTAACAAAATACATGCTTTTATTTTTTCTTTAAATAGGTGATTGAGGCATCAATAAACACAAAATAGCACAAACATGTATGTTAGAACCTAAATGCAATGAGGTACTGCCTCATGAAGTGTTAATGCCCATCTATTGAATTTATGGCTGAAGACATTAAGCAGTTTTATAACTTTGAAAACAACTCCATGATCCTGGAAGCTTTATCTAAAGAGAAAACTTTTACTTCATAAACAAAAAAAATACAGGTTTTATAGACTGAATCAGGCTGGTTGATCATTTCTTAGCTATGCTATAATACTTCTTTACCATCCTTCTGATGAATACCATACTCTTCAAAGACTTTAAAGAGTAAATAATGAAACATACTATGCTCCCAAAGGGTTTACAATTCTACTCCCTAATACAAAGAAAATCCTTGAACAACTTTCAAAAGACTAAAAAGAAGCTCTTTGCTGGGGGTGGGGGGTGGGGGTGGGAAGGGGAAGGAGAAATTTGATGCCCGATGTTATGGTAGACTAAGTACCAAATAATCTTAAAACAATGATATGGTGATGTCCACTCTCTATCTCCTCCTTCACTTCAGAATTCCACAGTGGCTCTAGGTATAAGATAAGAGTCTTCATTCTGTCATTTAAGGCCTCCCACCACTCTTGATTTTCTAGCCTCATGAAGACTATCAGTTACATTGCTAACTCACAAAATTACTCAATATTACTTTGTAGATACTTGATATTTACTTATACATTCTATGTAGATCTATCCAGGTATCCCTTGGAAGACTGTATGATAAGCCTTGAGTACATGCCAGTTTGTTTTGTCTGTCTCACCAGTGCAGTGCCTGCTCTATAAAAAAATGCTTATTGGATTGAAGTGACTCAAGTTTCAGGGGGCTATACATAACGGTACATAAGTATCCTAGTTTAGATTGAGCTGAAAGAGAGTTTCTATTTTTGGTACCTATAGATGGATAATTTACATCAAGGGTTCTTAGGAATGGGGTTAAGGGGAGAAGGAGGGTATAGGAACTTGATTGATTTTCAAATTTGGAAAATATAATTGGCTTCAGCACAACTAGGTTGTACTGTGGATAGATTAACCCTGGAGTCAGAAGAACTTGAGCTCAAATTTGTTCTCAGGTGTCTGAGAATAGCGGTTACTGTGTGACCTTGGACTAGTCACTTAACATTGACTGCCTTGCAAAAAATAAAATAAAATGGGGAGTTCAATATAATTGACTTCATTGTAATACTATGTATTTAAAAACATTCTGAGAAAGAGTCCAAAAGATCAGACTGCCAAAGGGGTCTATGAAACAAAAGAAGATTAAGTATTCCCTTGATATTCACTGTGCCTAACAATTATTATTATTATTATTATTTTTGGTGAGGCAATGGGATTAAAGTGACTTGCCCAAATCACACAGTTATTAAATATCAAGTGTTTGAGGTCAAATTTGAACTCAGGTTCTTCTGACTCAAGGAACAGTGTTCTATCTATTGCACAACCTAGCTGCCTCAGAACTAATTTTTCATTTTACTGCTGTGGAGTCTGATTATTTGGAGACTCCCACAGGGGCTTCCTCTTAGTAGGGTCAGAACCATCCTGTGCTCTAGGGAAAAGGTTGAGTATAACCCCCATTAAGAATTATCCCCTGGGGCGGCTAGGTGGCAGTGGATAAAGCATTGGCCCTGGAATCAGGAGTACCTGGGTTCAAATCTGGTCTCAGACACTTAATAATTACCTAGCTGTGTGGCCTTGGGCAAGCCACTTAACCCCAATGCCTTGCAAAAACCTAAAAAAAAAAAAAATTATCCCCAG
The DNA here is from genome assembly GCF_037893015.1 of Macrotis lagotis. NCBI lineage: Eukaryota > Metazoa > Chordata > Mammalia > Peramelemorphia > Peramelidae > Macrotis > Macrotis lagotis. The sequence continues at coordinate 374,019,196 of NC_133658.1, forward strand.
GCAGTGATTTAAAGTTCCCAGCAGCAAGTCCCAAGGGGCTCTGAGGCGGAACTTCTCACTCCCTCACTTCAATTTTGTCAGGTCTTCACTTGGACGTTATCACCAAAATGTACTTTTTCCATGTTCACTAGGACTCTATAGGTGGCTTCAAGTCCTCAGATTTTTACTGTTAAAAGCAATTTTATACGTGGTCTCATTTAAATTTTAATCTAAATTTTGCTTTTAAAATAACTAACCATGATTCTCTTTTTTAATTCCCAAGTGTGTTTTATGGATATCATTTCTAACAGAATAGTTGACATTCAAATATGACCTATTTCTGAGAAAGCAACCCTGACCATAAAACATGCCTATGTTCTCTAACCTATTTCTCTGCCCTTTTGCAAATATTCGTGTTTTAATTTCTATTTCATGGTCAATTTCAGTTTGTATTTTTTCTAGGTTTTTGCAAGGCAAATGGGGTTAAGTGGTTTACCTAAGACCACACAGCTAGATAATTGTCTGAGGCAGGATTTGAACTCAAGTACTCCTGACTTGGGGGGGGGGGGGGCTCTATCCACTGTACCACCTAGCTGCCCCTCAGTTTGTATTTTTTTAAAAAGGATTCCACCTCACATCCATATACCTGTTCCTATTTAACATGAATGCAGATGTTCTTATCCACAGATTACAATCCCTCTATGTCTCAATAGATAATCTTCATGATTTTTGTTGTTGTTTAAAGAAAAAGGTCATGCCTTGAAACCAACCTTCTGGTCATGAGCCTTTCTGACTTGATGGAACTAATTTAGATGATTGACACATAGTGTAAAAAGTAGGCCAGCACTCATGCTTGAAGACATTTTAGTTTGTTAGTCTTGCTATAGCCTAACATCCTGTCATAGACTTTTAGATATAAGGGTTACCTTCACCTCATTTGAGACATTAGGGGAAGTTTTCCCTCCTAATTTTATTCAAACTGAATCTTTTTCTTTTTCAGCATAGCAATGTGTATCTGTCCTATAGCTGAAGTTTTAATCATTCATGACAACCTATCAATGGATTGCTACTTTTCCTTAAGAATCAATAAACTTGGGGGGTGGCTAGGTGGTGTAGTGGATAAAGCACTGGCCCTGGAGTCAGGAGTATCTGGGTTCAAATCCTCTCTCAGATACTTAATAATGACCTAGCTGTGTGGCCTTGGGTAAGCCACTGGACCATATTGCCTTGCAAAAAGAACCTAAAAAAAATCAATAAACTTTTATTAGATTTGAAAAATCATATGTAAATAATGTATGTCATCTGAATGACTAAGCCAAATGATTTATTGTGATGGAGTACAGGAATTATTAGCATATATCCATGTACATTCCATATTTCAAATTCCAAATAAGTGATTGAAAGAATAAGTTCAATTGCAGATATATGTTCCTGAAGTTAGATGAGCTTCTCCAGTTATTGCTCTCCTCTACCTGCCCTCTGCTGGACTCTTAAAGGTAAATACATTATAGTCTTGCTACAATTTCAATGTATGTATAAGAATTCAAGATAGTATATTAATGTTTTCAGAAATTTTGCCAAAGATGCTAATGCAGGATTTTATGCATTCCAGATATATGTGTCAGAATGGTGGAATGAGTATTTTGCATCATCTTGCCCAGAACAAAGAATATGAAAAAAAAATGCTGGCAAAACATCTAATTCATTAATCTCTAAGATCAGGAATGGGAAAAGTCTAATTAGATGATAAATCCATGAATAGGATGAAGCCCTAGATGACTCACAATTTACCTGGTTAAAACTGCGATTCCATAATTTCATAACAGTAATATAGTACAAAACATAGCAAAAAAATTTGTAGCTCTTTTGTATTGTTTTCAACGTTCTTTGAATGATTTAGTTAATATAATCTCCCCTCTACAACTTAAAAATATCCATGTTACTTAGGTGACTTGAGTAAGGTCACAGAGAACCCGCTTGAACAAATCCAAACCTCTGAATCCCCCCTTCCCCCAACAAGGTTTCTGAGCCCAATTGCCTTTTTTTAATGGATGATTGCCAGCAATGAAAATAATTTTGTCATTCCTAAGGGCTCAGAAAGGCCAATCTTTAATTGAGTTTTATAACAAGGATGAATTAAAAGTCCTGAAGCATCTTTTCTAATCTTTGTATTAATTTAAACTGCTGTAGTGACATAATTCCATATGAAATATTATTAATTGACTAAAAAAGATTTTGAATTGGATTCACTTTTTGTGGATCAAAAGGGAAAATGAACCTATGTTTTGCTGAACAATTAAATTTTTTTTTCCTTTTTAGTTTTTGCAAGGCAATGGGGTTAAGTGGCTTGCCCAAGGCCACACAGCTAGGTCATTATTAAGTGTCTGAGGCCACATTTGAACTCAGGGACTCCTGACTCCAGGGCCGGGGCTCTATCCACTGCCCCACATGGCCACCCCTGAACATTGAATCTACAGATTCTTGAGTTTTTTAAAGGAGGGAAATAAAATAAAGGCCGCTGTTCCCTCCTGAGTGCCCCGGCCTCGCCTCCGCGGGCCGGCCTTCCCAGGGCCCTGCCCTTCGGATAAGGCGGATCTGGGGCCTCTGTGTCCTCGCGGCTCTGCAAGGGCTGCAACGGCCCCGACCTGGCCCTGGAGAAGGACCGCCTTCTCGGCCCCTTGCCAGGGGGCCGGCCGGTGGGCACACGCCGGCCTTCCCTCCACGGAGGCCCCTTCCATTTCGCAAACACACGCGTTTCGGTCATGCATCGGGCAGCTCGCATGGGCCGAAGGTCGGCACCCTTTGCAATGCAGCATCCATCCTGGAGCGCGTCCACGGGGCTCAGCACGCGGGAGCCCAGGAACCTGGGAGGAGGCCGGGGAAGCCGGGGCTCTAGGAGGCCCCGGCCCCAACGCTGCGCGCTGCAGCGCCACCCCACGGCCGGGGAGGGACAGGCCCCGCCTCCCTCTGGAGCCCCGCCCCGGCCTGCTGTGCTTCTCACGGGTCGGGCGGGAGCAGCCCCGCCCCCGCGTCCCGGGCCCCGCCCCGCTGTGCCTCTCACGGGTCGGGCGGGAGCAGCCCCGCGCCCCGCGCCCCGCGCCCCGCGCCCCGCGCCCCGCGCCCCGCGCCCCGCGCCCCGCGCCCCGCGCCCCGCGCCCCGCGCCCCGCGCCCCGCGCCCCGCGCCCCGCTGTGCCTCTCACGGGACGGGCCGGAGCAGCCTGGGCAGCCCCGCCCCCGCGCCCCGCCCCCGCGCCCCGCCCCCGCGCCCCGCCCCGCGCTCCGCCCCGCCCCCGCCCCGCTGTGCCTCTCACGGGACGGGCCGGAGCAGCCTGGGCAGCCCCGCCCCGCCCCGCGCCCCGCCCCCGCGCTCCGCCCCCGCGCTCCGCGCCCCGCCCCCCGCGCCCCGCCCCGCGCCCCGCCCCCGCGCTCCGCCCCGCGCTCCGCCCCGCGCTCCGCCCCGCCCCCGCCCCGCTGTGCCTCTCACGGGTCGGGCCGGAGCAGCCTGGGCAGCCCCGCCCCGCCCCTTGCCCCGCCCCCTTGCCCCGCCCCGCCCCTGTCGCTCCCCACCCCGGCGGGCGCCGCCTCTCGGGAAGATGGCGCTGCACCTTCAGGTCAGTGCGCGCTTCTCCGCGGCCGCGGGAGGGGAGCCGGGCGGGGACCACCCCCGAGCGCCCCGTCTCGTCCCACGTCCCGTCGCCCCTCCCCCCGGGGCCGCCGTCGGGGAGGAGCGGGAGGGGCCGTTCCGGCGCCGCGGCCCCCGGGCCCGCTCCCCGCCCCCAGGGAGGCGGGGCTGGGCCCGAGCCTCGGGGCGGGCCGCGGCGGGGGCGCCGGGCCGCGGGGCCCCCCGGGGGAGCGGGGCTGCTCCGTCCGTCCGTCCGTCCGCTCCGCGGCGGAGCGAGGGAGCGGGGGTGGAGCCGGCGCGGCGCCTCGGCCCGGGCTCCGTGCCCGCGCTGCCCCGGCACAGAGGCAGCGGGCCAGGAGCGTGCCTGTCTGCCCGCCGGGGGCGCCTCGCCGCGCGGACGGGCCCCGCGCAGCCGGCCCCAGCCTTCCGTGGGGGCCGAAGCTCGCCAGCCCCCCGGGCACGACACGCGCGCCCGGCCCAAGGCTGCGGCACGGGAAGCGCTTCCCTCGGGAGAAGTCCTGGCAGAGGAGCGCCGGGGCCGCCAGTGCGAGGGGTGCCCAGCCCCGAAGTGGAGGTGCCCAGCCCCGAAGTGGAGGTGCCCAGCCCCGAAGTGGAGGTGCCCCGCCCCGAAGTGGAGGTGCCCAGCCCCCAGGTGGAGGTGCCCAGCCCCGAAGTGGAGGTGCCCAGCCCCCAGGTGGAGGTGCCCAGCCCCGAAGTGGAGATGTCCAGCCCCGAAGTGGAGGTGCCCAGCCCCCAGGTGGAGGTGCCCAGCCCCGAAGTGGAGGTGCCCAGCCCCCAGGTGGAGGTGCCCAGCCCCGAAGTGGAGATGTCCAGCCCCGAAGTGGAGGTGCCCAGCCCCCAGGTGGAGGTGCACAACCCTGACCTCGCTGTCAAACTCCCGCCCTAGCAGCGCAGCACCTCTGTCTGTGCCACCCTGGCGCCAGACCTTCAGTTCCTTCCTCTCCATGCTTCCACCTTTTTTTAAAAATTTATTTATTTATTTTTTTTGCAAATCAGTGGGGTTAAGTGGCTTGCCCAAGACCACACAGCTAGGTCAATATTAAGTGTCTGAGGCCGGATTTAAACTTGGGTACCCCAACTCCAGGGCCCATGCTCTATCCACTGCCACCTAGCCGCCTGCATGGTTCCACCTTTTGAAGACTATTGTCGGGACATCTCTAAAATCTGCCCCTTCCTGGTCATTGCCATTACTGTCATCTTAGTTAAGTACCTCATGAGCTTTAACTGAATTATTTCAACAGTTTCCTCCTGCAGGAACAATAATTTTCATAAAGCATAGTTTTGGTCATGTCACCTGCCTACACAAGAATAAAGTCCAAACAGGTTATTATCAGATTCATAGTGGATGAATTTGAAATGGAATGGGTCTTCATATTTTACTGTCTTTTTACAATCACCAGTGAAATAGCTAATAGTAATACTACATTTGATATTAACTCTGAATTGAGGCTCAGTAGAAGATTGGGGAATCAAAGGTGATAGTAAAATGGGAAGATAAGAAGTCATATATATCAAAGAGGGCAATAGTGGTCAGGGTAGATTCAAAAAGTTAAATTCAGTGCTCATTGAGATCAAAGTAGCTTCACTGGGTGTTGACAAGACTGACTGGAATGAAAGAATTATCAAATTGGAGGCCATTAAGGCAAAAAAATGCCTTGTGAGATTGGCACAGTTCTTAGAGACTTTGAATTTTAAGGGCTGACTTAAACTGTGGGATAGGAGGATCAAAGTAAGGGGACTATGAGAATGTATGCTTGCTTTCTGTAGCCCTTTTAAAAGCACTTTGCATAAAACAATGATGGGACATATGTAATAAAAACATTGTTCTCTTTTCGCAGATGAAGAAAATTATTCTTTGAAATGCTTCAATCTGCCAAAGGCATATGCCAAATGTTTGACCCAAAATTTAAACTTGGGCACAAAATATCTCAACCATCTAAATACTGGTCTGAATCTAAAATGAATTTTAATAGGGTCAAATGTAAAGTCATGCTTGAGTTTAAAACATCAGTTTCCTAAGGACAAGATGTAGTAGAAGTATTTATACAGCTGATAAGCTCATAAACTCTATATGAGCCAATAATGTGATATGGTAGCCAAAAAAAAGTAATGTGATTTTAGGCTCTGTTAAGAGTGTCACAACTAGTGCCTTGAGAGGTAGGGTGATATGATAATTCATAAGTAATTGAAAGATTTGGGTTTAAGTCCTGTCTCTGACACTAAATCTTTGACAAAGCAAGTCACTAAATCTCTTAGGGAATTCTATTAAGGCTAAAAATTTTAGGTGAGTTTGCTGATGGAAAAATTTTCCCTCTCTTTGAAATAAGTCCCAACCAAAACAAAAAAAATGAAAAGATAATACTGCAAGTAGGGAGATGGTATTTCTGCTCTGCTCTATGCCTTGAGGAGCCTATACTCTAGAGTGTTGAATGATTATGAGTGCCGTATTTTAGGGAGAACTTTGATAACCTAGAGATTGTTCAGTAGAGGATGGCAAGGACGAAGTAGAACCTTGAGAATCTACCATAAGGAATGGAAGGAATTGTAGATGTTTAGCCTGGAGAGAGGACACATTGTCCTCCAGTATTTGAAGGGATACTATATGAAAGAGGGGTGAGACTTGATCTGCTCCACCCCATATCCCTTACCATAGAATCTCTCTTATGCTCTAAGTCAAGCACCATCTTCTGCATGCCTACTTCCCTTCAAACTAATGATGCAATGTAAGCTCCTTGTGAGTAGGAATTTTTTCATTCTCTGTATTTCTATCCCCAGTACTTGCTTAGTACAGTGCCTGGCAAAATACTCGGTGATTAATAATACTATGTTCACTTTTTAAAAACTCCTTTCATATTTTTCCTTACTTTCTCATGGTTTTTTCCTTCCTCCATAGTTCTAATTACTCTTTCACAATATGATTGATTGGTTGATATGACTGGAGTTTTCCAGATGTCATAGCCTTTACCGACCCATTAGCTTTTACATGTTTTTTTTTCCAAATTCTCTCTGCTTACAAGAATTTCTGCACATCATTAAACACATTTCGCATAAATGCTACCTCCATAAAGCATTCCCAGATTCCCTTCAGCTTTCTCTCTCTATATATATACACACACACACACACGCACACACACACACACACACACACACACACACACACACACACACACATATTACTCAATCAGCAAGCATTTATTATATTTCAGATAATGTATTCCTTCCCCAAACTCTAATATTGTAGATTTTGTATTGGCATTTTTCTATTTCATAACATAGTTTTGTGTATTGTTTGTTCTCTTAAAATCTAAATTTCTTTCCTTGGGGGGGGTTGTAGTTAACATTTTGTTTTGTTTTGTTTTAATTGAAATTTTATTTTATTTTTCCAATTACTTGCAATGGTAGTTTTTCACCATGCATCCATTTGCAAATTTATGTGTTACATATTTTTATACCACCTCCCTTTTCTCTCCCCTTCCCAAGACGATGAACAATCTGGTAAAAGTTGTATGAAGAATGTATAAAAAAGTGTACATTTGTGTTTAACGTATTTCCATTTTAATCATATTGTGAAAGAAGAATTAGAACTATGGGGAAAGGGAAAAAACCATGACAAAGGAAGGAAAAACATGAAAGGAGTTTTTAAAAAGTGAACAGAGTATGCATCCAGACACTGTAGGGTCCCCCCCCCTCATGTGATTAGCATTATCTATAGAAAGTCTCTCAGGATTGACTTTGATCTCTTACTGCTTAGAGGAACTGCATCCATGATAGTTGATCATCTCCCAAATGTTGTTAATGTGTACAGTGTTCTTTTGATTCTACTCACTTCATTCAGCATCAGTTTATATAGTTCTTTCCACACTTCTCAAAAGTCCAACTGTTCATGATTTATTATAGAACAATGTTGTACTCCATCACATTCATATTCCATAACTTGTTCAGTCATTCCCCAATTGATGGCCATCCCTTCAATTTCCAATTCTTTGCCACTACAAAAAAGAGCTGCTATAAATATTTTTGAATATGTGAGACTTTTCCTGTTTTTTTTTTATTATTTCTTTGGGTTATAGATTAATATTGGTATTGCTCTTTGGGCAGAGTTCCAGATTGATCTCCAGAATGGCTGGATCAGTTCACAATTCTACCAACAGTACATTAATGCCCCAGTTTTCCCCACATCCTCTACAACATTTATCATTTTCCCTTTTTTGTCTTAGCCAATCTGATAGATGTAAAGTGTTACCTCATAGTTGTTTTAATTTGCATTTCTCTAGTCAATAATGTTTTGGAACATTTTTTCATATGACTAAATATAACTTTCATTTCTATATCTGAAAATGGCCTATTCATGTCCATTGATCATTTATCAATCAGTAATCTTATAAATTTAATTCAGTTCTCTCTATATAATGCATACCCTTTTTAATTGAATATAGTCAAAAGCATCCATTTTATAATTTATAATGTTCTCTATTTCTTTGGTCATAAACTTGTCCCCTCTTCATAGAGCTGATAGAGTCTCTCTTGTTTTCTTAATTAGTCTATGGTTGCCCTTTATGTCCAAATCCTATGCTCATTTTGACCTTATTTTGATTTAGGGTGTAAGATGTGTCTATGTCTAGTTTTTGCCATAATATTTTCCAGTTTTCCTGGTATTTTGTTGAATTGGGAGTTCTTATCCCAGAAGCTAGAGTCTTTGAATTTGTCAAACAATAGGTTGCTATATATAGTCATTTACTATTCTTTTTTTGTATCTACTCTAATCCACTGATCTATTACTCTTATTTTTTAACCAGAACCAGGCAGTTTTGATGACTGTCACTTTATAATACAGTTTTAGATCTGGTACAGCTAGGTCACCTTCCTTTGCATTTTTTTCATTAAACCTCTTGATATTCTTGACCTTTTGTTGCTCTGTGTGAATTTTGTTATGATTTTTTTTCTAGCTCTATAAAAATTTTTAGTAATTGATTGATATGGCACTGAATAAGTAATTTAGTTTGGGTAGAATTTTCATTTTTATTTTATTGGTTTGACCTAACCCTGAGCAAGTATTTTGTCATTGTGTTCATAAGGTTTCTAGGTTTGTCTTAGGAGGTGGATTCTCAGTATTTGATGTTGTCTACAATTACTTTAAATTCCATTCTCTTTCTATGTTTTGTCAATGGACTTTGATGTTCATATATAGAAATACAGAATATTTAGAAAATTTATGTGGGCTTATTTTATATCCAGCTGCATGGTTAAATTGTCAGTTGTTTCAAATAGTTTTTAATTGATTCTCTAGAGTTCTCTAAGTATTCCTTCAGATTGTCTACAATGTGTGAAAGTTTTGCTTCCTCATTGCCTATTCTAATTCCTTCAATTTCTTTTTCTTCTCTTATTGCTGAAGCTAACATTTCTAATATCACATTGAATAGTAGTGGTTATAATGGGCATCCTTGTTTCACCCCCAATCTTACCAAAAATAATTGATGATTATTTTAGATAGATACTGCTTATTATTTTAAGGAAAACTCCATTTATTCCTATCCTCTCAAGTGTCTAATAGGAATGGGTATTGTATTTTGTCAAAGACTTTTTCAGCATCTATTGAAATAATAATATGATTTCTATTAGTTTTGTTATTGATATGATCAATCATGTTGATTGTTTTCCTAATATTGAACCATCCCTACCTATCTGGTATAACTCTTACCTGATCATGTTATATTATCCTAGTAATAACTTTTTGTTATCTCTGCTAAAATTTTATTTAGATTTTTTGCATCATTGTTCATTAGGGAAATTGATCTATAATTTTCTCTGTCTTTTTTGGCTCTTCCTGGTTTAGGTATCAGCACCATTTTGATGTCATAAAAGGAATTTGACAGAACTCCTATTTTTAAAAATAGTTTATATAGAATTGGAATTAATTGTTCCTTAAATATTTTGTAGTGTTCACTTGTAAATCCATCTGGGCCTGGAGATTTTTTTCTTAGGGAGTTTATTTATGGTTTCTTCAATTTCTTTTTCTGAACTAAGGAGGGTATTAAAATATTTTATTTCTTCTGTTAATCTGGGTACCTTCTATATTTTATATTCATCCATTTCACTTAGATTGTCAAATTTATTGGACAAAATGCCTCTGTATTATCCCTTTGATTTCCTCCTTTTCATTTTTGACACTGGTAATTTGGTTTTCTTCTTTCTTTTTTTTTTAAATTAAGATTAACTGGGGCAGGTAGATGGTGCAGTGGATAGAGCATTGGCCCTGGAGTTAGGAAGACCTGAGTTCAAATGTTACCTCAGACACTTAGAAATTGCCTAGTTGTGTGACCTTGAGCAAGTCACTTAACTCCATTGCCTTGCAGAAAAAAAATTCAGATTTACTAAAGGTTTATCTATTTTATTGGTTTTATCATAAAGCCAACTCTTAGTTTTATTTATTAGTTCAATGGTTTTCTTACTTTCAATTTTATTAATTTCTCCTTTGGTTTTCAGAATTTCTAATTTGGTATTTAATTGAGGATTTTTAATTTGTTCTTTTTTCTAGCTTTTTTGGTTGCATGCCCAATTGAGTGATCTACTCTTTATTTATTTCATATAAACAATTAGAAATATAAAATTTCCCCTAAAAAATGCTTTGGCTGCATCCCATAAATTTTGGTATGATGTCTCATTGTTTTCATTGTCTTAGTTGATTATTCTATGATTTGTTATTTGAGCCACTCTTTCTTTAAAATTAGATTATTTAGTTCCAATGAATTTTTGGTTTATCTTTCCACAGACCTTTATTATGTGTAATTTTTATTGCATCATGATCTGAAAATGATATATTTATTATTTCTGTCTTTCTGCATTTGATTGTAAGGTTTTTTAATGTATAATATATGATCAATTTTGGCATAGTGCCATGTACTACTTTCTATCCCCATTCAGTTTTCTCCAGAACTAACTTTTCTAAAATTCATTCATCTTCTTAATTTCCTTCTTGTTTAATTTGTAGTTAGATGAATCTAATTCTGAGAGAGGGAGGTTGAGGTCCCCCACTATTACAGTTTTTTTTTGTCTGTCTCCTTGTACTTCTTCAGCTTTTCCTCCAAGAATTTGGATGCTATAACCACTTGGTACATATATATTTAATATTGATATTATTTCATTGGCTTCAGTACCTTTTAAAAAGATTTACTTCCATTCCTTATCCCTTTTAATGAGATCTGTTTTTGTTTTTTGCTTTGTCTGAGATCAGGATTGCTGCCCCTGATTTTTTTATTTCCCCTGAAGCATAATATATTTTGCTCCAGCCTTTTTTTTCTTTACCCTATGTATATTTCTCTACTTCAGATGTGGTTCTTGTAAACAACATTGTAGGATTCTGGTTTTTGATCCATTGTACTGTCTGTTTCTATTTTATGAGAGAGTTCATTCTAATCACATTTACACTTAAGGTTACTGACTCAGTATTTTCCTCCATGCTCTTTCCCCATTTATACTTTTCTTTTCTTTCCCCTTATCCCTCTTCACTAATGTTTTGCTCTCTTTCCCCTATAACTCTTTTTTTAATTTTAACTTTAACTTTAAGTTTCACCTTCCCTTTTATCAGTCACTTCTTCCTCTTTCTCCCCCTACTTCCCTATAGTATAGGATAGATTTTTAAACTCGATTGGGAATATATGTTATTCCCTCTTTGGGCCAGATCTGTTTAGAGCAGGATTTACTCACTGTTCATACTGTCCTTTCTCCCTCTACTGTAATAGATCTTTGTGCTTCTTCACGGGGTGTTATTTATTCTCTGATGCCTAGCCTAGTATTATCCGTTATTTTCATGTCTTTATTGTTTTAACCCTTACTTGTACCTACAACCCCTCTGTCAAAATATATATATATTATATATATAATATATATATATATACACACTCCTTTTAAATGTCCTGATTTAAGTACTTTATCCAGAGTAGATTGATTGATTGATAAGCACCATTGTCTCATTATCACTCTCTTCTGTCCCATTAGAAATATGCTTCTCAAGAGTCATAACATCAAATTATAATCAATTTATACTACATCCTCTTTTCAGGTACTCTCTATAGACACAGTCCTCATGAGCCAAAGTATTATGTAAAGCAAAATCATTTCATGAACAATTTATACCCTCCCCGTCTAAGTACACTCTCTCTAATTGAAGGTAAAGTATTAAGTAAAGCAAAATTGCTTCATGATGTATTTATGTCCATCCAGCCTTTCTAAGTACACTCTTTCTCTCTGTCCCTCTAGTCAATAACTGTTTTTAACTAAAGAATCAATTAAAGCAAGATCACTTCCAAGATTTATTTATGTGTAGACCCTCTCCCTCCCTCTGACCCAATAAGAATACAACCCTCATAATCAACATTGCTTTGTGACCCATTTACACTCATACTAAGTACAATCCCTCTATCTATATTCAACCCTCCTAAGCTAAAATATTGTCTGAACGCTTTTGTGATCAACCTATATCCATACCCTCTCTCTAAGTATGTTTCTTTTAACAAACCTAAGAGAAATACAAATCTCAGGAGTTACAAATGTTATCTTCTCTTGGAGGGATGTATATAGTTTAATGTTCTTGACTGGGGGATTTTCCCCCTTTTATTTACCTTTTTTACAGATCTCTTGAGTATTGTATTTGAAGATTGAAATTTCTGTTCAGTTCTGGACTTTGTATCAGAAAATTTTGGAAATCTATTTCCTTGAAAGTTCATCTTTTCTCCTGAAAAGAACCCTGAATTTTGCAGGGTAATTAATATTTGGTTGTAATCCAAGGTCATTTTCCCTCCAGAATATTATATTCTAAAGGCCCTCTAATCCTTTAATATTGAAATTGATAAGTCCTGTGTAATTCTAATTGTGGTTCCTTGGCATTTAAATTGCTTGATTTTGGTTGTTTGCAGTATTTTCTCCTTTAGCTGAGAATTCTGGAAATTATTTACAACATTCCTTCAAGTTTTTATTCTGGGATCTCTTTCTGGAGGTGATCAGTGAATTCTTTCAAGGACTGTTTTATCTTCTATTCCAGGATATTAGGGCAGTTTTCTATGATAATTTTTTTTTTAGTTTTTTTTGCAAGGCAGTGGGGTTAAGTGGCTTGCCCAAGGTCACACAGCTAGGCAATTATTAAGTGTCTGAGGTCAAATTTGAACTCAGGTACTCCTGACTCCAGGGCCAGTGCTCTCTCCACTGCGCCACCTAGCCACCCCCCCCATGATAATTTCTTGAAAGATATTTTCCAGGCTCTTTTTGTGATTGAGGTTTCAGGACAGACCAATAATTTGTAACTTCTCTCTCCTGGATTTGTTTTCTAGGTCATTTGTTTTTCCTGAAAAGTACTTTACATTTACTAATATTTTTTCAGACCTTTGGTTTTATTTGGTGGAATTTTGGTATATCATAGAGTCATTACTTTCCATTTGTCCAAGTCTAATTTTTAGTTTTATTTTCTTCATTTTTCTTTTGTGTTTCCTTTTTCAGTTGGTTGAAATTATTTTTTGATGAGTTACATTCTTTTTCCAGTTGGTCATTTTTACTTTTAAAGGAGTTGATTTCTTCAATCAATTTTTCATAATTCTTCTGTATGGCTCTTATTTCTTCCTTCCATTTTTCTTCTTCTTTGCTTTTAAAATCCGTTTTGAGTTCTTCCAAGGGGTTTTAGATTTGAGGTCAATTCTTAAATTCCCTTGAGACTTCACATGTAGGCTGTCATGGTTTCTTCTTCTGAGATGGCATTTTTATCATCCCTATTTGAATAGTAGCTTTCTATGGTTAGTGTTCTTTTTATTTTTTTGCTCATTTTATTAGTTGAGCTCTACTACTGTGGAAAGGGTGTATGGTCCCAAGCTTTTTGTGCTGTGGCTAGGTCCCTGTTTTATTGCTTGCCAAGGTGTTGCCTATGTAGAACTTTGTTTCTCCTTTGTGCCCAGGGTTTGATTATGCAATGGTTTGTTCCCAACTCAGTCCCAAATGTTACCCCAGTGTTCCCAGGGCTTGGACTTTGTCTGGCGTTGGGACCCTCACTGCTGACCAGCTAGTAAGCTAGTTTGTTGAGTTGAGACCTTAGCTGCATTGTGGCTGAGAACTTACCACTGGTTTTCCCCACTCTCCAGCCTATGTTGTACATCTCCTTTTCCCCCCAAAAGATAGACCTCTACCGAAGACACTCCATATCATGAGTTGAGAACTTGTTTTGCTCTTTTTTTTTAATGGAATTTGTAGCTTTTAAGGTTAGTGTAGAGGCAGAGGCTTCACTTAAAGTTGTGTTGGGAAAATCTCCCAAAATATAAATTTCTTAAGGATAGAGATCTTTGTAACCCCTGCAAGAACCAAGCATAGGACCCTGAATACAGTAACTATTCACTGGAGACCATAGTAAATGTAAATTGGTTGGGAAGAAAATGCCGACATTTAACACTGAAAAAAGAATGATGGAGTGAGGAGAACATGATAGTGGCCTTCAGGTTTCTAAAAGGTGTCATGTTGAAGAGATGTTAACTTTATAGTAGAATGTGTTCTTGAGGAAATGATCTATTTTCCCTTTGTTTTGGTCTTTGGGTTCCTAGCACCTATCATAGCATCTTATACAAGCTAAGTGCTTAATATATATTTGCTGAATTAAATTGAACTTGTTCCACTAGCCCCAGAGGGCTGATCTAGAAGTAATGTTTGGAGGAATTAGGCTTACTTTAAGGAAAAGCTTTACAGTTTGAGTTAATCAAAAATGTAAAGGGTTGATTTAAGGGATCTGGCTGGTGAAAGTTAAGCTAACTGTGGTAGTAGGTTCTTTATCCTTGTTGCTGCTGCTGCTGCTGCTGCTGCTGCTGTTGTTGTTGTTGTTAGGGGCAACTAGATAGTGCAGTGGGTAGAGGCCAACCCTGCAGTCAGGAGGATCTGAGTTCAAATTTGCCCTCAGAAGTTTACTAGCTGTGTGATTCTGGGCAAGTCCTTGATTGCCTCCCTTCCAGGACTATCTCCAGTCATCTGGATTCTTGTCTGGACCCTGGACCCAGATGACTCTGGAGAGAAAATAAAACTAAGCACAGCACCCACCTCTCACTCAAATCCAATTCATGTACATGTTATGGTATCACCTCCCTAATGTCATGGTCCTCTTCGAGAATGAAGGGCAAATACCACAAACATAGAAAGTGAATTGGATTTAAGTGAGGGAGGGCTGTAGAAAGTTACCAGCCTCAATTTCTCTTCCTGAGCCATCTGGGTCCAGTGCCAGACAAGGATCCAGATGGTTAGAGATGGCCCTGGATGCAGTGGGAGACCTTGGTCTTTTTAAGCTAAGGTCTTTATCTGGTATCAGTTTGATTGAATCACCCATCCCGTGATTAAGGCAGATAAGAAAAAAATGTCAGGGCCCAAAGATTGATTAAGTGGATTTGGTCAGTGAGATCCAGAGTGACTTTTTGTCCCAAGATATCTTGCCAGGTTTCAAAATTTGCATTCCATTTGGCAGAACACTAGAAGGAAAGAAAAGGAAAGAGAAGAAAGAAAGGGAGAGAGAGAAGAGGGGAGAGAGGGAGGGAGGGAGGGAGGGAGAGAGAGAGAGAGAGAGAGAGAGAGAGAGAGAGAGAGAGAGAGAGAGAGAGAGAGAGAAATTTCCATAGATAGAGGGATTAAGGTTCTTTTCAGTTCTTGAGAGATTGAATGTAGTGGGAGGCAAGGCAATCTATGGGAAAGGATTCCCTGAAGAAGGTCAAGGTAGATATTATTTTCATTTCCCAGGTATTGTTTAATCTGACAAAGAATGTTTATTTGAAAATTTTAAACACATTTTGATTTATACTTTTCTCCTAGTGTTCCTTCTTCCCTCTTCTCCCAGAAAACTAATCCATATCACAAAATAATATTTTTAAGAGAAAAGGGAAGAGATAAATAATATGGAAAATTAATCGGGGCCTAAAAATAGTCTCAAAATATAGACCATATTCCATACCTGTGAACCTTTCGCCTCTGCAAAGGTGTGTGTGTGTGTGTGTGTGTGTGTGTGTGTGTGATGGGGTAGATGTGTTTGATAGGGAAAGTAAGGTTTCTTTTCATCTCTCTTCTTTGGGGCCATGTGTGTGCTTTGTCATTTTTCAACATTCACTTTTTTTTGTTTTGTGGTTGTCCTTTCCATTTACATTATTTCATTCATTGATCATACTGTTTTCTTGGCTTTGTTTACTTCACTCTGTATCAGATCATATAAATCTTTCCATGATTCTCTGCATTTGTCACATTCATTATTTCTTTCAGTACCTAATAGAATATTATATTCATGTTGCATAATTTGTGGAGCTTTTCTCCAGTTGATGGGTATCTACTTTATGTCTATTTTTTTTTTGCTTCTATAAGAAGTGCTTTTGTATATATTTTGGTGTAATATGAGGAATTTGAAGAACAGTCTTGTAAGGAACATGGTAAATATCTTCTGTGTATTTGAGGGGTTGTCATGTGGAAGAGGTATTTTGTTTTGCTTAGTCCTGGAAGGAAGGAATGAGAACAATATGTATTTCTAGAGAGGAAAAATTAGTTCAATGTAAGAAAAATGTTATTTTCTAATGTTTGGTGCTATTTCAAAGTATACTGTTTTGTCCTAATTATGACCAAGGGGTTTTTCCAAGCCTGCTTCTTCCTCTACACATCATCTCCCAAGGGCTTACTTCTCAACTCTATGCAAATGATTCATGATATCTATCTTCCAAACTTTCCTATTTTTATTGAAGGCAATGTCTTCCTTCCGTCTCAGAGATCTGTTACCCTGGCATTATCCTGGACTTCTCAACTCTTCTTCACCTTACATATGTATTCATATGCGGCCAAATCTTACCTTTTCTACTTCTACAACATCTTTTGCATTTGATCCCTTCTTTTTGACTTATACAGCTTTGACCTTAGTTCAAGCCTTCTTTCACCTCTCTTACCTTGCTTATTGTAACTGTCTCCTAATTGGTCTGCTTGCTTCTCTAGTCCATCCTCCACATTGCTGCCAGAGTAAATTTTAAGTGCATAACTGACTGTGATACTCCACTACTTATTCAACTCCAGTGGCTTCCTAATTCCTTTACGATAAAATATATACTACTCTGTTTAATGTTTAAAGTCCTTCACAGCCTGGCTCTAATCTATATTCCCAGTTTCACTGAACATTACTCTTTCTTCCTGTCTTTTCTCTGCCACTTCTACCCCTACTCAATTCTTTGATCCAGACAAACTTGTCCTTACCTCTCCTCTTCACACAGGATACCAAGCTCCCATTTTTTGTCTTTACACTGGCTGTCCCATATTTCTGGCTAAAACTTAGTCCCTCCTCCTCACTGCCTTCTATAATTGTTTTCTTTGTTTAAGACACAGCTCAAGCACAGTTTTTCTGCAGGAAGCCTTTCCTAATTCCCTCAAATGCTAGTGCCTTTGCATTTACTAATTTTGTTATTTGTGTGTGTGTGTGTGTGTGTGTGTGTGTGTGTGTGTGTATATAATATATATATATTATATACATATGTATGTATTCGTTTTTATTTATATTGTATATATGTTTATATATGTAGTTTTCTTTTCCATTAGAGTACAAGCTTCTGGGGGCAGTTAGGTGGTACAGTGGATAGAGCACTGGCCCTGGAGTCAGGAGGACCTTAGTTCAAATCTAGCCTCAGACACTCAATAATAATTGCCTAGTTGTGTGATCTTAGGCAAGTTACTCTTAACCCCATTGCCTTAAATAAATTAAAAAAAAGAATGTAAACTTCTTGTGAATAGAGATTATTTCATTCTTTGCATTTATCCAATATCTAGATCAGTATTTGACATACAGTACTTGGTTGAATGAATGCCACTTGAGATCACATTAATTTTTATGGTTGTCATATTATACTTGACTAATATTGAGTCCAACTCTCTGTTACTTTTTCTTAATTTCCATAAACAAAAACAGTACTTGACTAGTGAGCAGATTCCTTCATTATTCATAAATTTTTGCTGAGGAAAGATTGTTGAGCTAATTGTAAAGGATTTAATAGCAGCTTGAAAACAGACATTTATTAGTGCCAGGCATTATGGTATATACTGGGAATGCAAGAAGAGACAAAGGACAGTCCCTGCCCTCAAGAAGCTTACAACTTTAATGGAGAATAAAAAGGAAAATGAGAAAAGCTAGATTCATGATTGGAAGAAGCAATAGTTTGTATAAAGGGCTATCTTTGTAGAAAGTTCCTTTGTAGAATAAGCTACAATTGAATAAATATAGCACAGCTATACCACCAGCACATATTTGTAATGCTGCACATCCACATCTGTTCAGCAGTCATAGTCTCATTATTAAGGATTTTTTCCCATTTTCATATGATTTTCTCCCTTCTAGAGGAACATTAATCTTGAAATTAGAAAAGCTAGGTTCAAATGCCTATTCTGTCACTTACTGCCTGCCTATGTAACTAGAGAAATCATGATCTTTATGCTTCACTTTTCTTATTCATCAACTTAGATTGAATGATCTCAAGTTCTCTTAAAGATGTGATGTTGTTTAATTCCAACGTTCCACAGCCTTTGTACTGAGTAGCAGGTACAAGGACTTCTTTAAGTGTTTTCTGTATGAATAAATGAATGAGACCGTCACTGGTCTTACCAGCCACTAATCATGAAGCTGTTGAGGCCTCAGGTTTTGATTACCTAGTAAGAATAAGTCTTGCTTATTATGTGTGGTAACTATTTGACTTGACTTCTTACTACTCTTGAGCTCTCCAGAATTAAAAAGAAAAATAGCATATTTAATGTAATTTCTGGAAATATATTCTCTGAGTTTTTTCCCAGAGGTAACATCATAGTGATGGTATAAAAATTTTTCATGTTGTAAATAAAAAAGAAGTTCATAGATTACAAGGATCTTTAAAACCTCTATTATGCCTTGTGGTATGCTAATGTTGGGAGTAAGGAGTCAGGAACTCTAGTAGATAAATAGCAACTAGTAATACTGAGGGAAGAAGGGGCAGATTTGGAGGTTACCACATGGTGTGGAGTGAATTTGGAAATTTGGATCTGAAGCTAATACCAACTCTTCCATCTATCACTTACTCTTGGGTAAGTTGCTTACCTTCTCTGTCTCTAGTTGCCTTATTTTTCAAATGAAGAGATTGGAGTAGATGACCTCTAAGATGACCAATGCCAAGTCTTTGTTACTGTGAAAGAAGCAACATGATTTGATAGCCATTTGGAAATGCCAAGCAAAAGACAGATCAGTGATGTCTCTGCTCTTTTATTTTCTTTTCAAGGCTTTCCTTAATTTTACCTGTATATGAATATTGGCAGGCAGGGTATACTGGGTGGTTTGACCTATGGTCAGCCAATAGAAATGAGCCTAGTAAAGAAGGTTTATTGAGGGATGAAGTGAAGGTAACTGTTGAGGTTCAGGGTAGAGGAGTGTGTGAAAGAATTCACTGATACAGATTGTCCCTCAGTTAAACAGGTTTTATTGGGTCCTGAAACACAGTAGGCTAGACTGGGAGGGGTTAGGGGCAGGCTCCTTATATAGGGTGGAGTAAACAAAATGTCTGTAGCAGATGTTTAAGTCTGTTAAGCATGTAGTTAGGAGGTGGTTGGACTTTGGATACCAGAGAGGGGCCTCTCAGGCAGGACTTGAAAAACACATTTTCTATAAAACTTGTAAATATGTTTTTTTCACAACTAAAGTTCTAGGTTCCACAAGGGGACTCAGAGCAGAGAGGACTGGGGTCTCATAAGTTCCTCCCTGAAGAGATATGGGAATGAAATACTTTTCATGGGGAGGTAGGGCTGAAGACCATCTTCTGTAATTGCTTCAAGCTGTCATAGAGATGAAGATGGGAGGGGAGAATTTTCAGACCTGATCTCCCAGTGAGGGATCTGAATTGGCAACCTGCAGAATCCAAAGAAGTGGTCAAAATACACCAATACTCTTCATGAACAATCATCTGGAGAAGGAATGCCCAGAGCTTGGAAGTGACAAACTTGACAAGGAGATTGAGAAGAGGCCTATGAGCATCAGGGACCAAAAGGAAAAGGAGCCAGGACTCAAAGGAGAGGAAGAAAGGAAGCCAAAATAGAGTGTTTTTGAATCCAAGTAGCTTCTTATATCATTCTCCTGGTGTAGAGTTTTACTTTATGAGAATTATTGATGAGCATGCAGCAATGAGGTATTGGCTAAAGCACAGATACCCTGAGGAAGCAAGGAGATAGTCAAGAGCAGTATGATTGTCTAGAACAGCATTGGCTAAGTAATTAAGTGACTTCTATGTCAGAAAGAGCATGGGAGGTATCATTTGCAAGGAACCAATTGTGTCAGGTTAGAGAGAATAGCCTTATATGTCCAGGGGTCATACCAAGGGAGCAAATAGCTTTTATGAGGCTAGGGTGGGCACTTCTGCCTCAGTAGATGGTTTGATGGAGGCCAGAAAACAACTGAACTGCTTGAAGGAGTTGTAAGATTTCTTTCCTATGTCTCATGGAGTTTTTGTGTGCTCTCACATGTCCCCTCTCTTGCCAAATAGCTCTTTGAGCATGTAAATTATGGAAGGCATATTTGGACTTTATAAATATTGAGGCATTTACATTTCCCAGTTCTAGAGCTCAGGTGAGTGCATTTAGCTCAGCCTTCTGAGCAGAGCTGTTAGAGGGAAAGGGTCTTAACCTCTATGTCTTCATGAGGGGATACTATGGCATTATCTAACCTCCTGATTCCATATCAGTGAGACTGGCTCCATCTGTGTAGCACTCTTCATTGGGGTTGTCTAGAGGAGAAACTTTTAAATCAGCTTGCTGGAGTAGGTAGAGTCAGTAGTCTCCTCACAGTTATGTTCAGGCTCTGGTAGTAGAAGAAAGGAGAGTAGCTGGGCTGAGAGTGTGCCACATAAGGAGGGTCTGAGGGTGTCTAAGAGTAGAGACTGGTACTTACTGAATTAATCATTAGAAAGCTAGTGGTGGCCTTTGGACTCAAGGATGTTCTCTACATGGTAGAGAGTAAAGATTGTCAGTGGTTGATTTAGGGTCAACTTAGAGGATTCCTCAGTGAATATGGTGGTACCTGCAATAATCCTAAGGCAGGGAGACCAGCTGGAGGCAACAGAGAAGTAGTCAATGGGATGATGGTCAGGGCCCAAGAATTGGGTCAGAATCCTGAAAGCCAGCCTGCCCTTGTTGCTCATCAACATAGAGGATCAAAGACTTGACAAGATTAAGGAGAGTGAGGGCAAGAGCTAATGATGGACCTAAAAAGCATTTTCTTGGTCTAATTCCCCACTCCAAAGGTAGAAAGTCCAAACTTTCAATGGTTTCATAAGGGAGTTTAGTGAGGATGTTGAAATTGGAAATCTAAATGCAGGAAAACCCAGCTATTCCAAGGAAAAATTGAATTTGTTTTTTTTAATGGCAGGAGAATAGGATGGAGAAAATGAACTGTTTTCTCTTACCCCATTAGGGATCAAGAGGTGGGTATCAACAAATGGCCCAGGTTATTTGACAAACTGACAGGATACTTCATCCTTGGAGAACGCCCCACATTTAAAAATTTGAGAGTCTGAATGGTGGTTTCCAGCA
Organism: Macrotis lagotis; assembly: GCF_037893015.1. Taxonomy (NCBI): domain Eukaryota; kingdom Metazoa; phylum Chordata; class Mammalia; order Peramelemorphia; family Peramelidae; genus Macrotis; species Macrotis lagotis. The sequence continues at coordinate 374,040,387 of NC_133658.1, forward strand.
ATGATTCAAAGGAGAAATGGCAGATTAAGATATTCATATATTGAATCAATGTAGCATTAGCCAGGAACAAGTCAGTAAGTTTTTCCCAAGGGTTTTCACCAAAGAGGTGTGATTTGTCCCTAAAGCCCTAAGAGGGTTTTAGGGTCTCCAGGAGTAGGTCATTCAAATACAAAATAAAATGATTGACTGGATAAAGGGGGATGAAAAAGAAGATAATCTTCAGGTCTATAATAGAGAACCATTGGGTATCTCTAGGTATTTGGACCAAGATGGTATAAGGATTGGGCATGGCAAGATGTAGAAGAGTGATAGCTTCATTAAGGATCTAAAGATCCTGGACTATATGCCAGTTCCCATCAGGCTTTCTCACAGGGATAATGGATCTGTTACAATTAGGAGGCTGAACTCCAAGAATTTCTCAATGAGACGCTGAAAACTACATCGTTTAATTGCATAATGGTAATGGCAGGGGATACCAAACACACCAATATCCCAAACTATGGGGTTAACAAAGGCTTGTAATGCCAGGGAAATATTGGTCAGAAAGGATATATGGGAAACCATAAGCAGTACAGAGGGTATCAAGTTGAAACTGGAGCCTAATTTAAGCTTTAGGTCATGCCCAAGCAAAGGGAAGAGGCAGGAAGGGGAAAATGAGGAAATTGTGAGTAAATAAGATGACCCATATTGTCAAGACAGGGCATGTGTCTCCCTACCGGTTCTAGACTTTCTATCAAGCTCCACTAGTGGCTATTTGGAATGTCAAGTAGTATCAGAGTACTGGACAGGGATAGAGTAAGTGGCTCCTGTATCAATGAGGAAAGGAGAGAGCCAGACTGTCTGTCCCTGGTGCCCCCTCACTCCAACTAGAAAAAGAATTAAAGTTGGAGTATTGAGATGAGGGAGCCCTACCACCTGAGTTGTTCTGAGAGCAATCATTTCCAGTGCCCTTCCAGGTGACAATTGGTGCAGGATCTATAGGCTTACACCTCTAGTTGTTGTTATTCCTCATGGAACATTCCTGGGACTAGAGTCCCAGTTTCTTGCGCTTGAAGCAAATACCCTTCTCTTCTCCAGCGACCACTAGGACAGCTACTGACATCTGGACCTTGGTCCTAGCCTTCTCTTCTGCTACAATGTGGTCCCTTTTACTGAAAACCTTAATGGTGGTGACTGATTGATGTTGTATATACCTAAGACAGCAACACCAGCTGGGATGTCAGGCTCTAGGTCATTGAATTTCCTTATTGTCTATCAAGTGCCAGGCTGAAGCTTCATACAAGGATGTTAATGGAACATCATTTTGTCCAGGAAAATCAAAAATATCCTTTGCTCATCAGCTCAAAGTTAGTACTTTGCTTTGCAGAGTTTTAAAAGTGAATATAATCAACTTACTGAGGGACTGTCATTTATTTTTTTCATTCTCAGAGCCTAGAATAGAATAGTTACTTAATAAATGGTTGTTGAATTGAATTGGAGGCTCACTTAAATGATACTGATAAGGAAATAAGCTAAAAACTTTTAGCTTGTCTTTCCCTTTCCAAACCCTGTATCTTGACCTTTTGTATACTTATTTGATATTCAAACCTTTGTCCTTTTGCAAATGATCCTGTGATTTGAGTTCTTAAGGAAGTAGAATCATGTAGAAGTAGAATATTTTTCAATATTAAAGCTTCTCTTTTCAGTAATGTAAAAAAAAACCCTTTTTCTTAGTCTGAATTTTAGGAATAAATTTGTGCTAAATATTACTTGTTATTGATTTTGAAAAAAACCTATTCTGTAATCTAGTGGAAAGATCACTGAGTTACTAAGACCATGGTTCTTGTTCTAGACCTGGCTATAATTACATGATATTAAATAAATCACTACCCATTTCTGAGCTCTTTGAAAAAATGATAGGTTTAGACATGATTTCTGATGTCTTAGTTAATGCAAAGGAAATTCATAGCCTCTCTTTTTTTTTGTTATTTTAAACTATTCCTGTGCCCTCTTGATTCAGATATAATACATTCTATTTATGAAATAATTATGTGATTTTCTTCATCAATAAAATAATAGGTTGGATCAGTTGACCTCTGAAGTTCTCTCCAGATCAATGATCTTAACTACTAACCTCTTTTATTAAGTTCTGTATCCCAGTACCACTGTGAAGATAGTGGTGATTATTATTCTTTTATAGCAGGACAAATCAAAGTGCTACAACTTTGAAAGATGTTAAAGTATCTTGATTTTTCCATTACCTGTTTGTCATTACTGCATTCTTATAATTTTATTAGCAATTTAATAAATATTCCAAGTAATCAGTCTAACTAAATATTTTCTTTTTTCTTTAGAGTTTGAGTGAACTGGAAGCATTATGTAATAGCCTCTTTGTAGGGACTGATCTTTCACAACGTATACAAGCTGAGAAAGTGCTACTAGAACTAATTGACAGTCCAGATTGTCTCAATAAGTGCCAGTTTTTATTAGAACAAGGAACAGTAAGTATATCTAGTTTATGTGATTGAATTAATTTTTAAATTAATGGTAATGGATTTAGAGTACAGATGATACAGCAATGAAAGATAATCTATACATTCCTTAATTTGTAACTATAGAAATTATCTTGGTAATCTGGGGGAAAAGCCTGAATTTAGAAGCTTAGGATCATAAGATCGTAGATTTAGTGCTAGAAGGGTTATGATGCCTACCTTTTATTAGAAAGGTTGAATGACAAGCAGAATTTTTTTTCTAGAAGAGGAATTCTATTAACTTCTTTAAAGTATTAAAGAATAATTAAGAAAATAAAGCAAAAATATTAATAAATAAAACTCAGAGTTCTGAGTGTCAACCATATTCCATGATTAATTTTTTCAAATGATGATAATCAATAGATCTGTTGGGACCCAATACCCAGAAATGCTGTTCCAGAGTACAAATAACATTTCCTACCTTACCTCATCCCAATCTTTCATAGCTGCAGTGGTGTGACTATTATATTAACCCAATATTATTGAAGACCATATAAAGAATGGGAAGATGCACTTAGAGATTTCAATATACTTTCAGTTGGTCAGCAAAGTAAGAATATTATCCTTAGTCCATGCAGATAAACTTGACTAGATGTATATCTAAGAATAATCACCTTAGCAACTTTGAGTAGCATGAACTAAAATGGTGAGAGATATGAAGAAGAAAGACCAAATGGAAGTCTGATGCAGTCATCTAGAGAAAAGGTGATAGAGGTGTTAAGAAGTGGTAGCATAAGAGTAGAGAGAAGTAATAGCTGTGAAGGTAGAATAGAAAGATTTGTCAATAGACAGGATCTTTAGGGTGAGGGAAAATATGGAATTGTGCATAATCCCAAAGTTTAGTTTCAAACTGTGAAGGTATTGTTTTCTACAGAAAAAAGAAATTATGGAAGAAGGCTGGTTTGTGAAGAAAAGATAGTGGTTTTGAAAAAAAAGAATTTAGAGGTCTTTGGGACATCTGGTCTTAAATGTCCAATAGGCAATTGGTGATATAGGATTGAAGCTCAGGAGGCAGAGATAGATAGGTTTGGGAATATTCAGCAAAGAGATTATAATGTGATGCTTGAGAGATAAAAAGGTAACCAAGAAATAGCATATAGAAAGAGGAAAGTATGTAGTTTGGGGAACATTCACATTTCAAAGGTGTGATATAGATGAGTCAGCAAAGAAGATGAAACCAGAATGGTCATTATAAGTAGGAGAAAAGCCAGGAAAGAATTATGACATGAAAATTCAGAGAGGAGAGAACATCCTGGAGGAAAGAATGATTAACAGTGTCAAATGCAGCAGGTAGGTCACCATAAAAGGTGAAGACTAGAAAAATGTAGGGCTGAACTAGATAAAGGAGTCAATGTGGATTTATTCATTTTATTTCTAAAAGTTTTAAAATTTTACCAGAAACTGACTAAAATCAGCATCTTCTTGAAGTTCATGAAAGTTAGGTCTGTAAGGCAAAGCTAGCTAGCTAGCTAGCTAGCTAGCTAGCTAGCTAGCTAGATAGATAGATAGATAGATTGATTGATTTTATGTTAAAGATTTGTTGAGTTTTATCTAAATTGTAAATCATTTGAAACTGTACTAAAAGTCAGAATAGTTTTAAAATGGAAAATTATGAAGAGATCCATAAAATAGAAGCATATTTTTGGTTTAATAGGAAATGATTTAATACTTGATATTTATATACATTTAAAATGTTCAAAACAAACCAGCCCAAAATTAAGCATTGTATAGATGATCTGTCACTACTGTATCATCTGTACTTTTAATCCATTACCATTAATTTAAAAATTACCTGACATTGATCTCTTTCTCTCTATAGAAATAGAATTCTATAATCCCAGAGACCTCTAAATTCCTTTTTTTTCAAAATTACTATCTTTTCTTCCCAAACTAGCCCTCTTGCATACTTTCCTTTTTCTGTAGAAAGCAATACCCTTTAGTTTGAAACTAAACTTTGGGACTGTCCACAATTCCATATCTTCGCTCACCCTAAAGTGATTATAAACTTAACCTAGTGTATTCTACTTAAGAGATATATTGGCCTACTTGTTGTTCCCAATATATAAAATATTCCATCCCTCTTTGTTATGACTATTTCCCATTCCTGTAAAAGAAGTGTTCTCTCCTCACCTTCTGAAATTCTTAACATTTTTCAAATTTCAAGAACCACCTCCTATAAGTGACCTTTCCTGATCTAGCCTGTTTGTTAGTCTCTTCATCTCCTTCCCATTACTTTCTTTTGCTTTATTATATTTTGTGTTTGTGTATTTATGTATATATTAAGCCTTCTCATTTGTTCCTCACAACAAACCTGATTAGGAAGCAGATTCAGAGCGATTGTGACTTCAAATCATAAATTTAAAATGCCAAAGAAGGTACTTAATGTACTCTTAGTCAGTGATTATAAACTGATTGAGTTTAGACTCAGGCTAATTTTTGAATCATGAGACTTAGGTTATTCTTTTTTTTTAATCCAGCTTTATAACCTTGGAAGAGTTGCTGCCTCTCTCTTTGCCTGTGTCCTCATATTTTCTAGCTCTGCTATTCTTTGATTTAAAAGTTCATTTTTGTGATTCCTTGTAGTTATTAGAGGTGGTCTATCTTGCAACATTTATTTCTCAGAAATATGATTATCATAGCTTGCCTTTTAACATTGTTAAATTTTTTTCAAAAAAGGAAAAGGGAAGAAAATGACATTTCAGAGCATTAGAGTTTGGAACATAAATAATTTGATCTGTTCTTTATTATTTCAATTGCTATAGTAAAAGTTAATTAAAAATCCAAAAAAAAAATCCCTTTCTTCCCCACAGACTTCCTATTCTCAGCTGCTTGCAGCAACATGCCTTTCAAAACTTGTCAGCAGAGTGACTCCTCTACCTATTGAACAAAGGATAGATATCCGTAAGTACTTTATTGTACTTTTTACAAAATAGCATTTTAAAAGACAATTTTCCATTAAATGTTTTGCTGAAGTCAGAAGTGTGTTATGTGTTATTAAGACTGTTGTAAAATCTTTTGGTTCTTGACTTTTAAAGTGGAGTCCAGGATGGATTTTCTTCCTTGATGGAGGTGAACAGTGGTATGAATAATCCTAAAATGATTGAAAATTTATTTTCTTTGACTTTGGAATAGAATAGATATAATGTATTGCACAGAAGATTCACATTCGTAAAATATTTTGCTTTTTTAAATATTTTATTTGTTTTCAATTATATACAATAGTTTCTACCTATCATTTTTTGTAAGGTTTTGAATTTTACAATTTTCCCCCACCCTCCTTTCTCTCCCCTCACCTCCTTTTCTCTCCCCATCCCCCCACATAAGGCAGTCTGATAATCTTTACATTGTTTCCATGCTATAACATTGATTGAAATTGAACGTGTTGAGAGAGAAATCATATCCTTAAGGAGAAAATAAACTATTAGAGATAGCAAAGTTATGTAGTACATAAGACACTTTTTTTTAAAAAAAGAAATTTTAGGTAATAGTCTTTTGTCTTTTTTTTAAATAAACTCCACAGACCATATCCTCTGTCACAGGTACTCTAAAATTGTCCCTGATTATTGCATTGATGGAATGAACAAATCCATTAGAATTTATCATCACTCCCATGTTGCTGTTAGAGTGTACAGTATTCCTCTGGTTCTGTTCATCTTGCTCACTATCAGTTCATGCAAATTTTTCCAGGCTTCTGTGAAATCCCATCCCTCTTGGTTTCTAATAGAACAATAGTGTTCCATAACATACATATACCACAATTTGTTCAACCATTTCCCAATTGATGGACATTCACTCGATTTTCAATTCTTTGCCACCACAAACAGGGCTGTACAAGTGATGTTTTCATGATCTCTTCAGGGTATAGACCCAGTAGTAGTATTTTTTTTTAGATTTTTTTTTTTGCAAGGCAATGGGGTTAAGTGGCTTGCCTAAGGCCACACGGCTAGGCAATTACTAAGTGTCTGAGACGGGATTTGAACCCAGGCACTCCTGAGTCCAGGGCCGGTGCTTTATCCACTATGCCACCTAGCCACCCCATGACCCAGTAGTAGTATTGCTGGATCAAAAGGTATGCACATTTTTATTGCCCTTTGGGTATAATTCCAAATTGCTCTCCAGAAAGGTTGGATGAGTTCACAGCTCCACCATCAATGTATTAGTGTCCCAGATTTCCCACATCCCTTCCAATATTTTGCTTTTTTAAAAAAAGTAATATCCACTTCCCATAGGCACCTCAAATTTCCTACATTTAAAATAAAATTCCTCATCTTTTTCCCAAAACTCTGGTTTTCCTAATGTCACCATTCATACAGTTGCCACCTCAGAGTTATCATCAACTCTTTATTCCCCATAGCTAGTCTTGTTGATTCTTTTTCCCTAAATTATCTGATATTGATCACTTTCTCTCTATTCATATAGCCACCACACTAAATCACTGTCTCTCTTCTGTACTTGTATAGTAGTTTTCTAATTGATCTTCCTGTCTCCAGGCCCTCCAATTTTCCGTCCTCTGCAGAGCTGCCAAATTGATATTTCTAAATCACAAGTATCACCATCCCTCTCTGACTTCAGAAGTTGTAGTAGCTCTTTGTTGTGTCTAGGAGAAAATATATCATCCTATTTGGCATTTAAATCTGACCTCCTCTTTTCAAGCCTTATCACTTCCCTTAATGTATTCTTCTTTACAGGTATATTGGCCTACTTGCTGTTCCCAATATATAAACTATTCTATCCCTCTTTGTTATGACTATTTCTCTTTCCTGTCAAAGAAGTGTCTCTGAGGAGAAGGTGAGGACCTTCTGAAATTCTTAACTTTTTTCAAATTTCAAGAACCACCTTCTATAAGTGACCTTTCCTGATCTAGCCTATTTGTTAGTGTCTCCATCGTATTTGCTTTATTTATATTTTGTGTTTGTATATTTATGTACACATCTGTGTTGTTCTCCACTAATAAAGTATGGACTGGACTGTTTTCATTTTTGTCTTTGTATTTCTTGTATCTGGCACATTCTAACCTATATAGAATATTTATTAGTAGAAATTAATTAATCTCTTTTATTTTTAGTTTTTAATAATATATTAATAATTTGTTTTGATCCTGTAAAAACTTACTAACAAATATTCAAGAAAACTTCATCTACAAAATATACTCTTCAATGATACTTCAGCAAAACTGTGCAGTAGCAGAATTATATAACTCATAGTATATGCCACTTTCCACTTTTGTCATTTACTAAGCCTTAACAGCCCGAATGTGTACCTTAACTTTGAAAATATGCTAACAACATTGTCTAGTATATTTGACTTGAATTTGCTGTCTCTTAGCTTTGATTTCGTTTACTTTTTGCTTTCTTTCATTCTGAATCCTGTCACACAAGTAGTTTACACTTTAATTTGTGTTCCCTTATCATTAGATACTTTTTATTTCCAGATCTTTGTTACTACAAATAATGTTGAACCGATGTTTTGCATATTAAAGTCTTTCCTAGGAATATTGTCACATCAGTCTCTATGTTAAAGGGTGAGAACATTTTAATAATTTTTCTTGCCTGCTTCCAAATTGTTTTCCAAAACAGTAGAGCCAGTGTCCCTTTCATCCCTATCAGCAGTAGATTAGCCTCCTTGTCATCCCACATTTCTTCAAACAATGAATCATCTCTCTGTCTTTGCTTGTTTGATATGGATAAGGTGATATGATACATCATTGTTGTTCCATATGTATTTTACATAAATGAGTATTGAAATTAATTTAACTTTCTTTGTAATAACATAAAGCCAAGTGATAGAAAATAACAAGGTGAAAAATTATCAATGAAAAATCCATGAATTAGGTAGTACACATTGTGGGTTAGAGTTGCTTGGAATTTGAAAGCATTCTGTTAAGTGATAATATTTTTTTCATATAATTAAAATAAAAAGTAAAGGGTACACCTACACCCACCCATGCTTACATTTTCATCCAGCTTTTACAAAGCATAGTTTTTTGGGGGAAGAACCTAAAAATCCACTAGTTCTCTTCTCATAATAATTGCCTCAATTATCTACTTGAATTTTCATGATTTTGTTGATGTGGTTACTCTTTCCACCTTTGCAAATTGTAAAGCCTCTCTGGCTTGGCAGGTCTTTGAGAGTGTTATTCTTCTTCTTTTTTATTTGTTTTTTGTTGTGTTGTGTTTTTTTTTTTTTTTTGGAAGCAGTATGGTTAAGTGACTTGTCCAAAGAGAGTATTATTCCAACCTAAAATTTCACTGAACTGGTAGTGAGTCTCACCAGCTTAACAACACAGATTTCAGACAGCAGACAGACAGTTTGATATGGAACCTGAAAAAATAATAAATCTTAATGAACTAATAAAATTCACATTGCTATACATCCTTCAAGGCTCAGCTTAAATCTTTCCTTTCCCGCAAATGCTTTGTTACCTTAGTCACTCCCAATTATTTCTCCTTTCTTTGAACTTATTTCTGCATCATTTGCTGCTTTATTTTATACTATTTTCTATTTCACATCTATTAGTCTTGTTTCCCTAAATAAATTGTAAACTCTTGGAGGGCTTGTCTCTTTTGTTTCTTTTACATTATTTAATTTAGTATTGGATGCTCAGTAGATTCTCAGTGATTATTTGTTGTTGTTTGAATTTGAGCTATTTACATACTTTGTTCTGATGTTTATTTTTGCATACGCAGTTTGTGTGTATGTGTGTGTGTGTGTGTGTGTGTTTGTGTTTATGTGGAGAGAGGGAAGAGAGAAAGTAAAAGAATTGTAACAATATCAACATAACTTTAAAAATAGATTCTAAATTAAAATAATACAGTGCTTTATAGTTACAAAGTGTTTAACATGTATTTCTTTCATTATTAATCTGAGGAACAGTGTGATGTAACAAAAAAGGCTCTAGTTTTAAAGTCAATTCAGTTAGATAAATATTTATTAATTGCTTCCTATGTGCATGGTACTGGAGATACAAAGATTAAAAACTATAATCTCCTCTCTTTAATGAACTTACATTCTAATGGGAGGGATATGGCATATACACAGATTAATATTAACCATAGTAGGAAATTATGAGGGTAAAGGAACAATTCAAACAAAAGTATTATAGGAAAATTTGAGGAGGAAATTTAGCTGAAAGATCAAGGAAGGAGTGGCTAGGTGGCGCAGTGGATAGAGCACCAGCCCTGGAGTCAGGAGTACCTGAGTTCAAATCCGGCCTCAGATACTTAATGATTACCTTGCTGTGTGGCCTTGGGCAAGCCACTTAATCCCATTGCCTAGCAAAAACTTAAAAAAAAAAATCACAGAAGCCTTAGTGCAGAAGGTGATACCTGAGTGAGCCTTATATGAATCAGTCACTCAGCATGGATTTATTAACTATCTACTCTCTCTCAGGCTCTGGTGATATGAATCCAAAAAAAAAAGATACAAATGATGAAAAAAGGAAAGGAAAAGAGTGATAAAGAAAGATATATTCCAGAGATGGTGAGGGCTTCTATAAATACACAGAAGTAGGGAATAACATTCCTTGAAAAAACAACTTTAATTCAGTTTGGCTGGACTGTCAAGTCAAAGAAGGGGAGTAATTTAGAAAGAAACCTGACAGTGAAGTCACTACCAAATTGTGAAGAACCTTTAATGTCAGATTAAGATGATGACATTTTGACCATCAGTTACAGTCATATATGTTTAGAAGGCTGTTCAACAGCTCTTTAAAATGTTGACTGAGAGATAGGAGAAACAAGAGATCAGTTTGGAGGTCAGTAATTTAGTCAGGTGGTGAGGGCCTGAACTAGCCTGGGGATCATATTAGGGAAAACAGGATAGAGGGACAAGAGATGAGGTAGAGACTAAATATATAGAATTTGGCAACTGATAGGAAAGGGAGAAAGAGTTATATATGCTTATGTCAAATAGGATTAACTTAAATATTACTCTTACCTTCTGTCTATTATTTCCAAATATTTGAGCACTTGCCTAAGATTCATTTTGAATTATTCCTTTTTGTTTTATATTCTTTTGGTCTATTTATAGGACTTTGGAAAAAACAGTTTTCACTTGCCCTCTCTTCATCAGTCAGCAGATATTTACTATCAATCTCCTATGATATGTCTGCACTAGTCATATCTTGTTAGAACAGATTGATTCTAAAACACTAGACACATTTTTCATCATTAGCGAGGAGTTGTTGGCTACGATATACCTTTCATTATAAAAGGATTTTTCTTTTTTTTTTAATTGGGGCGGCTAGGTGGCACAGTGGATAGAGCACTGGCCCTGGAGTCAGGAGTACCTGAGTTCAAATCCAGCCTCAGACACTTAATAATTACCTAGCTGTGTGGCCTTGGGCAAGCCACTTAACCCCATAGCCTTGCAAAATCTAAAAAAAAAAAAAATCTTATTTTTTTTAAATTAAAGAGTTCATTTATTTATTTTTATTTATTTTGAGTTTTACAATTTTTCCCCCAATCTTACTTCCTTTCCCCCACAGAAGGCAATTTCCCAGTCTTTACATTGTTTCCATGGTATATCCAAATTGAGTGTGATGAGAGAGAAATCATATCCTTAAGGAAGAAACATAAAGTATAAGAGATAGCAAGATCAGACAGTCAGGTTTTTTTTTTCCCCCTAAATTTAAGGTAATAGTCCTTGGTCTTTGTTCAAACTCCACAGTTCTTTATCTGGATACAGATGGTATTCTCCATTACAGACAATCCCAAATTGTCCTTGATTGTTGCACTGATGGAATGAGCAAGTCCATCAAGGTTGATCATCACCCCCCATGTTGCTGTTAGGGTGTACGGTGTTTTTCTGGTTGTGCTCATGTCACTCAGCATCAGTTCATGCAAATCCCTCCAGGCTTCCCTGAATTCCCATCCCTCCTGGTTTCTAATAGAACAATAGCGTTCCATGACATACATATACCACAGTTTGCTAAGCCATTCCCCAATTGATGGACATTCACTCGATTTTCAATTCTTTGCCACCACAAACAGGGCTGCTGTGAATAATTTTGTACAAGTGATGTTTTTCATCATCTCTTCAGGGTATAGACCCAGCAGTGGTATTGCTGGATCAAAGGGTATGCACATTTTTGTTGCCCTTTGGGCATGGTTCCAAATTTCTCTCCAGAAAAGTTGGATAAGTTCACAGCTCCACCAACAACGTAATAGTGTCCCAGATTTCCCACAACCCTTCCAACAGTGATCATTATCCTTTCTGGTCATATTGGCCAGTCTGAGAGGTGTGAGGTGGTACCTCAGAGAAGCTTTAATTTGCATTTCTCTAATAAGTAATGATTTAGAGCAATTTTTCATGTGACTATGGATTGCTTTGATCTCCTCATCTGTAAATTGCCTTTGCATATCCTTTGACCATTTGTCAATTGGAGAATGGCTTTTTTAAAAGGATTTTCCTTCAGAGTTTTTACTGTCTATAGTTTTAAAGGGAAGACCTAGGGTGAATGAGTAAAAATTATTAATAGAATTTAACCAAACATAACTTAGTTAGCAATTAGAATTGTCTGAAGTTAAAATATGCTATTGTATTTATTTTGCATATAATTTATAACCATATCATAAAACTCTAAACTTTGTCTTCCCTGGTAGATTATAAGCTTCTTGAAGTCAAGGACTTCTTTAATGTTGTGTCAGGTTCCTTTCACTAGACACAGAAGTTCTGTGGGTCTTTTATTTGACCAGAGTGGGGCCCAAGGAAGTAGTTAGTAGTAGTAGGTATATAGTCTTCTGATTATCAAAGCTTTTTTTCCTGACTTTGAGGAATTTTCCTTTATATTTCATGTATGTTTATTGACCTTAAAGGGGTGGCCTGGTGTGATGGATATGGAATCCTCCTCAGAGAAAGAATAGCATAGATTTAAGCCCATTTTTGGTAGTCAATCAATAAATGTTTATTAAGCATCTCCTATAAACATAGGTGTAGGCTTTATTCTTATGAACAAATAATATAGGTTACATGATCCAGAGCAAGTAATTTCTCAGAGTTTTAAGAAACTCTCCAAGACTATAAAAGATGATAGAGTAGGTGCCAGGTTGCATCAGTATATACAAATTTCCCTAGAGCAAAGATGTCAAATTCAAATAGAAATGGGGACTCCTAAATCTTACATAAGGATTCTTATAGGCACAGAGGTGACTTAGTGAACCATAAATTAACATTAACTTTTTTATATTTTTAATTTTTTTAAATATTTCCCAGTTTCATTTTAATGTGAGTTGGGCTGCAGTTGGGTGTGTTGTGACCCACATGCAGACTTTTGACTGTATATTTAATATCTTTGTCCTAGAGCACTGATATCTCTGGTTGTCCAGTCCAAAAAACAATTGTATTTATGAATATTTCCTTATTTTTCCCTAATATGTCTTGTTTAATATTTCTACTTAAATTAGAGAAATATAAACTTGTGAACCAAGCATTATATTATTGCTGTTTTGTTCTTTATCATTATCATTATCATTTGGGTCTTACTGATCTCCAACAAAATATTTGATTATTCTCTGAAAATTAAAATGAGACATATATATTTGACTTTGCTGATAGAGATAAAACAGAAAATCCTACCCAAGATAAATTTAGTTCAACAAATAATATTCATTTGGCAGTATTCTCTTCCCTTTCTTGATCCCTTCATAAACCAATTCAGCTCAGTACTCTTGAATCCCTACTCCCTTTATTATTTCACTCATTGTGCCCTGTTAAACCTCATTTTGGCTCATTCCCATCATTCACTGCCTTTGTTCCTACATACATACTGCTGAACTGTGTTTGAGAAAAATCACTCGAGTTTTCTGACTGGATCCACAAATTTATGTTACATAAACTCAACTAGACCTTCACTGTAGTTAGAAGAAACTTCTCCCACTTATCAGTCTCATTTGTCAGATCCTCACCTAGATCATGCCCTTTATATATGTTAGGCAGGGATGTCCAACCTTTTCAACCTTTTAGCTTTTCTGGGCTGCACAAACCTGCCTTATAGCTCAAAAAAAATCTAGCAACTTACTATCCTACTTTCAATAGCTATTTTTTTTTTTTTTGGTTTTTGCTAGGCAATGGGGTTAAGTGGCTTTCCCAATGCCACACAGCTAGGTAATTATTAAGTGTCTGAGACTGGATTTGAACCCAGGTACTCCTGACTTCAGGGCCGGTACTTTATCCACTGCGCCACCTAGCCAACCTTCAATAGTTCTTTCAAGCATTTTCTTCCGTCCTCAAATCTCCAATGGCATTTCCTACTCTTACCCTCTCAGTTGAGGGCATTGTTTCATATATTACAAAAAAAAAATTGAGGCCATTTTCTATGAGCTCCTTCTTCACCTCCCTTTCTCGTCCTATTTTGATAAGATGCCTTCTGCCACCATCTCTTCCTTCAGCCTAGTTTCACATGAAGAAGTGATCTTACCAAGATTCACTCCTCCGCTTGCATTGATAATCTTATTTCACCCATTTCCAGTAGATTGCCTCCTTTCTCATTTCTACTCTATCACTTATCTTTATTCTGTATCTGCTGACTTTTTCTTTACTGCCTAGAAATTTGCCCATTTCTTCCCCATCCTCAAAAAGACTACCCTCAATTGATCCTTCTATCCTAGCTAACTATTGCCTATTTCTCTTCTGCCCTTTGTGGCTAAATTTGAAAGGACCATCTATAAATAAGTGCTTCTGTATTCTCTCCTCTCACTCTTCTTGTAGTCTGACTTCTATCATCATTCCACTGACACTGTCTTCGCTGAAGTTACAGTGATCTCTTATTTGCTAAATCCATTGTTTTTCCTGCCTTCATTCCTGTTGATCTCTTTGTAGACTTTGACACAGTTGACATTGTCCTCCCTAGGTTTTTTGAGACAGAAATGTCTCCTAGTTCTCCCACCTATCATTCTCATTTGTTAATTCCTCACCTAGATCATGCCCTCTATATATAAGTTAGTCAGGGATGTCCAACCTTTTCAACCTTTTAGCTTTTCTGGGCTGCACAAACCTGCCTTATAGCTCAAAAAAAAAAAATCTGTCAAAGGCTACATGCAGAATTTAGTGTCCATTCATGAATATAGTACAACCCACATCACCAAGGAGCACTGTAACAAATGCTTCTCATGGGGTATGAATGGATCCTAAGAAATATCTGGGGGGGGCAGCTAGGTGGCGTAGTGGATAAAGCACCGGCTTTGGAGTCAGGAGTACCTGGGTTCAAATCCGAGCTCAGACACTTAATAATTACCTAGCTGTGTGGCCTTGGGCAAGCCACTTAACCCCATTGCCTTGCAAAAAAAAAAAAGAAATATCTGGGTTTAGGAGGGATGGGAATTCAGGGAAGCCTGGAGGGATTTGCGTGAACTGATGCTGAATGAGATGAGCAGAACCAGAAAAACACTGTATACCCTAATAGCAAGATGGGGGCGATGATCAACTTTGATGGACTCACTCATTCTATCAGTGCAACAGTCAGGAACAGTTTGGGGCTCTCTGCAATGAAGAATACCATCTGTATTCAGAGACACAACTGTGGAGTTTGAACAAAGACCGAGGACTATTACCTTAAATTTAGGAAAAAAACTGATATCTTATTGTCTGATCTTACTATCTCTTATACTTTATGTTTCTTCCTTAAGGATATGATTTCTCTCTTATCACACTCAATTTGGATCAATGTATACCCTTCAAACATTGTAAAGACTGACAAATTGCCTTCTGTGGGGGGGGGGAAGTAAGATTGGGGGAAAATTGTAAAATTCAAAATAAATAAAATCTTTAATTTAAAAAAAAGAAATATCTGGGTTAGAGGTTCTTTCCTGGGTCCTGCTCTCTTCCTCTCTAGTTTTTCATTTGATAATCTTATTAGTTCCCATGCTGATGAAGTCTTGTCTATTTTATCCTAATATCTCTGCTGACTTCCATTTTCACATGTCCAACTAACTAAATATCTGGAACTAGATGTCCAGTAGACATATTAAACCCAATAAGTTCAAAACAGAACTCAACATCTTTCTCCCTAAATCTTTCCCCTCTCCTAACTTTTCAGTTATATTGGAGAACAATAGCATCCTCTGTATCCTCAGGTTTCTAACCAAAGTGTCATAATCAGCTCGTCACTTTTTCACTCCTATTTCCAGTCTGTTGTCAACACTCTTTGATTTCATCCTTGCAGTATTTCTCCAATATTCCCCCTTCCCTCCTCTGACACTGCTACCACTCTGCTGCAGGTCCTCATCATTCCTAGACTATTACATTATCCTGCTGGTGGGTCATTCTGCCTTAAATCTCCCCTTACTCAAATCCAGCCTCCCCCATTCAGCCACCAAAGTGATTTTTCTAAAGCTTAGGTCCGACCATGTTACCTTCCTACTTCAAAAACTCCAATGTCTCCCTACTTCTCCAGGATCAAATACAAAATCCTCAATATTTTTTATAAAAAAAAAAGCTATTCCCTTACCCCTACCCCTCTAACTGTTGCCAGGGTTGGTGTTGCCAATTTAAGATTGAGAGGCCTTAAATAGTGAAAGAATTCACACAAAACTCTGGGATTTTACACCTGCTCAGGATTTATTATGCAAGCCTATAAAGTTACAGATTAAAATCTTTTCTCCTCCTGGAGAAGCAGCAAGCACCTTGTAAGCTGCTCAGAATTACAAAAGACTAGATGAGGTTTGTTTGAAAGACAGAGACAGACAGAGAGACAGAGACAGCCAGGGAGAACTGACTAGGCTGAAACTCTGGGGAGTCTACATGCATCTCAGTGGAAGTTTAGGCCAGGTTTTTATAGTCTTAACCATTCTCTAGGGATAGAAAGATCAGGAGACTGTGAGCAAAGGAAAATCTCTCCCCCTCTAAGTGACTGAAACCAGGTTAAAAGGCTGGAAGTTGGGGGATAGGAAGGAGGAGATATTATGAATTTACATTTACATCACAGGAGCAGATAACATTTTTACAAAATTTAGTAGTATAAAGGATTGCAAAATCTGTTATAAATTTCATTATGTCCATAACTCCCTTTATCATATTCTCATAATTCCCTGCATTATGACTTTCTAGTCTTATGCCTTCCTCTCTGCCACACACTCTTTTATCTAGTGACATTGTTCTCCTTTGCTATTCTACAAACAAGACATTTCCATCACTGCTTGATGCCAGGCATTTTCTCTGATGCCCTCCGTGCCTGGAATACTCTCTCTCCTTATCTCTGCTAACTGGCTTCCCTGTTTTTTTCCAAGGTCTAACCTGAATCTAATTTTCTACAGGAAGCTTTTCCCAACCCCTTTTAATACTGGTACCTCCCTTCATTTACTTATTCTCTATTTTTTCTGTATGTTGCTTGTTTGTACCTATTTATTTATGTGTTGTTTTCCAATTAGATTGAGAAGTTCTTGAGCATAGGAACTGCCTCTTGCCTCTCTTTGTATCCCTAGCACTTAGTTATTAAGTTTTTAAAACTTGTATTTCTGGTCAAAATTGTTGGGGGGGGTTTTCCCCAGCCTGTAATTAAGTCTGAAATGTTATCTCTCCTCTGTTAGTTGTCTTGACAATCACAGAAAGACAGAATGTTTAGAAATTAAGAAACTTGTCTTAGTTATCTCTATAGGAGTCCCATAGGTTCCTATTAGTTATTCATTAAATCAGTTAAATCTTTGTCTGAAGACAGATGTGACACTTCTATGAAAAGCTAATGTATAAGGTGAAATTTTTGTGGTCTCATGTGCAACCTGATTGGTTGACCACCAAAAGATTTCTGAGTCCTCCTCTGTCATGTATAGATACAGCCTTCTCCCTTCTCTCAGATGATCATCTCTAATGATGACTATCACCTATAGGTTTCTTGGTAAATCTTAAGGAATAAACTTCATGTCTAACTTATTACTATATTACAATTATTTTAGTCCAAAATTATTACATTTTTACAGCACATAATAGGTGCTTAAAAATGTTAATTTATTGACTCTTGATCTTATTCCCTCCTGATTCTCCAGCTGATCCTCCCTATAATCTTCACTCTTTCATGGTTTCATTCTCTTCCTGTCTACTAACATTTTATTTGGTATTTACCAGTATGCCTGTATCTCCTCATCCTTAACAAATTTTCATTTGATCCTACCATTCCAAATAGTTAATTAGCCTGTGTCTTTCCTCCCCTTCTTGGCTAAACCCCTTAAGAAAGCTATCTTCACTCACTGCTTCCACTTCATCTTCTTTCACTATCTTCTGAACCCTCTGCTATATGACTTCAAACCTCACAAATCATTTGAAACTGCTCTGTCCAAAGTTACTGTTGAGAGAGAATTCCAGGAATGTGGAATTGCTATTGAAACTTTTCAGTCAGGAGACTCCAACATTTGTCATTTCCTTTTTTGTCCAATCTCATAGGTTATGAAATGGTGATATAGAGAATTGTGAATGTGGGAGATTTGTGGTTGGAAATGAATTTTGTATGCCACTTTTATACCATTTAAATTTGTTAAAGTGTAGAATGCTGTCTGCCCTGAGATATAAATTGACTCCTATTGTTCCATTGTGTCTGTGTTTTTTTTAGGTTTTTGCAAGGCAATAGGGTTAAGTGGCTTTGCCCAAGGTCACACAGCTAGGTAATTAGTAAGTATCTGAGGCCACATTTGAACTCAGATCCTTCTGACTCCAGGGCTGGTGCTCTATTTGCTGTGCCACCTAGCTGCCCCTATTCCATTGTTAAATCTAAAATTTGTACCCTTTCTTCGCATTCCCAACTCCCAGCTTCCATCCTTCTACCTGACTTCCAGCATGTAAAGGGGGAGAGATTTCCTCTTTGCCCCCAGTACCCAGGCAATGGGCAGAGTATTTTACTCACTAGTAATTTTAAACCTCTGAACTAACTAAAGTAATTTTGGTATATAAAATCAAAATCTAAATAGTAAATAAAGTAGATTTTCCTTAAAATTTAGGAAAATTACCTTGCTTTTCATTATGTCTAACCATTGAAATAAAAGATGGTTAGAAATGCAAAGCCTGAGAAAAAATATAGCAACTTTTCATAGGAAAAACTTGTGATTAGATATTCAGTTTTGGTAGCAGCATGATTGTTGCAATATATGATGCTGTAAAAACTCTAATAATGATAAAAGATATTTTCTTTACAGGAAATTACATTCTGAACTACATAGCATCCCAACCCAAACTGGCTCCCTTTGTCATTCAGGCTCTTGTTCAAGTCATTGCTAAAATTACCAAGCTAGGATGGTTTGAGGTTCAGAAAGATCAGTTTGTTTTCAGAGATATTATTGCTGATGTGAAAAAGTTCTTACAGGTAAGAACTAATTTTTTGTACATGTTTGAGAAATAAATGGTGTTTCTTTTTATTCAGAATGTTCTCAACTGAGGCAACATAGCACTATATACTGTTGATACATATTGGGTTAATAATGATTGTTTTTGTGCAATATTTTTATTTTCTGTAGATAATAAGTGTAGGTTTCTAACTTCATAAACAAGAGAAGTGCATATTAAGAACTAACAGTTTTTAATGTTTCAAATAACTCTTTTATTTATTGAAAAAAGTAAATTTAAAATGTAGATGATAATATCTAATGAAGATATGTGTTCTTAGGATAACTAATGATAAAGTCATAAGATCATAGATTTAGAGCTGAAAGGGATCCCAGAGGTCAGTTAGTCTGATACCTTTGCTTTACATATGAGGAAACTGAGGCCCAGAGAAGTTAAATGACTTCCTAAAGCTTATATGGTAGTATCAGAGATGCAAGTTGAATATAGCACCCCAGATTCCATGGTCAATGTTCTTTCTCTACTGTATTGATACTTTTAAAAAGGAAAAAAAAATTGAAAAGTTTTTTTTAAGTAGGCCAAACTGCTTCTCATTTTTATATATCCTTAAGCCCAATTGTTGATTATCTGATAAACTTTAATAATAAATGTGTACTATAAAGAATTTTTTGAGTTGTGGGGGTGGGGAGGGCCAAGGGCTGGGAGAGCTGGCCAGCCCCACCCCAGCCCCAAGGGGAATATTTAACCTTAGTGAGGTCAGGAGGACAGCTGCTGGAGTGCTCCAGCTAGCTGGAGTCCAGCTGGCAGAGAGCTACTGCCCTGATGGTCCAAGGACTGCCATTGCCCTGCATGACCCAACATCTGAACCCTTGAACACCCCATTCTCTCCCACGCCAAGTTCCCCCTTGGACTGACAGCCAGCAGGACAGACGGGCCCCTGGCATACAGGAGGACCACACCACCCCCCTCCCGGAGTACAGAAACCCGCACAGCCCCTTGCACAGCCCAGCTTGCCATAGACTGGCTCATGACTGTTACCCTTGGTTGCATCAGCCTCCTGAGCCTCCTGCTCCCCAATGCACTGTCCTGGCGGCACTAAGGAACTCCAAGGAACAATTGGCTACTGTTACTGATCATCCAATTGTTCTAACTGTCCCTAGTTACTTTTACTAAACATCCATTACTATTTAATTCCTTTTCTTTATTACCTTAACAAAATAAATCTTTTTTGTCCCTAAATATTTATGAGCCAAGAGTCAATCTTTAAAGTGAATTCATTCATATCTTAAAATGCTAGATTAGACCACCATATTAAAGTGTTGCATTCTCTCTGACATCACTTCGCTTTTTTTTTAAAGTCTAGACAATTTTTTATTTTTTAGATTTTTGCAAGGCTGTGGGGTTAAGTGGCTTGCCCAAGGCCACACAGCTAAGTAATTAGTAAGTGTCTGAGGTCAGATTTGAACTCAGGTACTCCTGACTCCAGGGCGAGTGCTCTATCCGCTGCACCACCTAGCCGCCCCAATTCTAGACAATATTACAAGAAATTATTAAGGAAAATGCCCAGAAGTTGTAGAATAAGAAAGTAAAATAGAAATAGAAAAACAATTCATTGAACACCACCTGAAAGAGATCCCAAGATGAAACCATAACCAAGTTTTGAAGTTCCCAGGTTAAGGAAAAAATAGTACAAACAACAAGAGAAAAAAAAAAAACCCGAAATACTATGAAGCTGCATGCAGGAAGGATAACACAAGATCTAGCAACTTCTACATTAAAACACCTTGAAACATTAAAAGGATTGGAATATTGTATTTTGAAGAACAAAGGAGCTGATTTTGCAACCAAGAATAATTTACCCCAGCAAAACTGAGTTTAATCCTGAATGAAAAAAGGATTTTTAATTAATTAAAAAATTTTCAGGTATTTATAACCAAAAGACCTGAACTCAGTGGAAAATCTGACATCCAGGAGAATCATAAGGTAAGCATTAAGACAAATTATAAGGGATTCAATAAGATCAAACAGTTTACTTATGTAGGAAAATGTTATCTGAACTCTTAATGTCACGTAGTTTGAGATGGAATGCTTGGAGTTGAGTAGGATGGGATGATTCTAAAAAATAAAATGGAGGTAAAATGTAGTAATTATCTCATACATATGAGGCCTGAATAGAACTGTTACAGTTGAACCAGATGGGAATAGAGAGCTGCTGGTGCTAGAACCTTATTCTATTCAGAACTGGGTTAAAAAGAACCAATGTATAGATCTAGAAAGGTATAAAACTTTTCTAAATTTGTAAAGAAGTTGTGGGTAAGTGGATATGATAAGGGAGGAATCAGAAGTAGGAAGGTGGGGAGAAAGGTTATCAGAGGGATTCTTAGAGGGGGGGGTAAATTAAGGAATAAGAAACTTACTTATAGGATATAGGAGGGGTTCTTTAAAAGGGTGTGGATTAGGGAGGTAGTAGTTAGAAACAGGGGGTTGCTAGGTGGCCAAGTGGACAGAGCACCCACCCTGGAGTTAGGAGTACCTGAGTTCATATCTGGCCTCAGGCCACTTAATAATTACCTACCTGTGTGGCCTTGGGCAAGCCACTTAGCCCCATTGCCTTGCAAAAAAACTAAAAAAAGTCAGTCTTGTGAGAAAGGATAAGGGAAAAGAGTAAGGATAATAGTGAGGAAAAATTGAATGAAGGGAAATGCAAAACTAGTAATTATAAGATTGAATGTGAATGGAGTGAGCTCACCCCTAAAACAGAAGTAGATTGCAGAATATATT
Source organism: Macrotis lagotis (assembly GCF_037893015.1). NCBI lineage: Eukaryota > Metazoa > Chordata > Mammalia > Peramelemorphia > Peramelidae > Macrotis > Macrotis lagotis. Next base: position 374,061,938 of record NC_133658.1, read on the forward strand.
AAAACTCAGAATTCAGCAGTATGGTGTTTATAAAAAACACTAAAAATGAGAAATCCACAGAATTTTTAAAAAGGGCTGGAGTAGAATTTATTATGCTTCAGCTGAGATAAAAAGGCAGAATAGCAATCATGATCTCAAAGTTAAAACAAAATAGATTTGATTAAAAGAGATAAATGGAAGCCAAATTATGATAAAAGGTAACAGAAAATGAAACAATATCAATACTAAACCTATATGTACCTAATGCTATAGCATCTAAATTTTTAAAGGAAAAGTTAAATGAATTAGTGGAAATAGATAGCAGTACTATTATAGCAGGTTGTAGCCAAAGCAATAAGCAGAGGAAAATACTTATTATAGTAATAAAATAGAGAAAGAGCAGACCTATGAATTGAGTAAGCAATTTTTAAAAAATAGAAAAATAACAAATTGAATTTCCCAATTAAACACCAAATTGAAAATCTTAAAAAATAGAGGTAAGATTAATAAAATTAAGAGTTAAGAAAGCCATTGAATTAATGAATAAAACTAGGATGTAGTTTTATGAAAAAAAAAGATAAGCCTTTAGATAATGTTTTTTTAAAAAAGAGAAAACCAAATTCCTAGTATTAAAAATTAAAAGATAAATGTGCCATTAATGAGGATGAAATCAAAGTTATTATAAGGAGTTATTTTGCTCAGTTATATACCAATAAATTTAAAAATTTAAGTAAAAAGGAAGAATAGATATAAAAGTTTAAGTTAATAGATTAACAGAAGAGGAAATAGAATATCTAAATAAGCTTATTTTAAAAAAAAGAAATTGAAACATCATTAATGAGCTTCCTAAGGAAAAAAAAGTATAAGGATAAGATGGATTAACAAATGAATTTTGCCAAACCCATTTAAAGATAACTAATTTTAATATTAAATTATTTAGAATAATAAGCTAAGAAGAATTCCTACTAATTTCTTTTATGAAACAAATATGATACTGTTACCCAACCAGAGAGAGCAAAAAACAGAAAAAGAAAAATATAGACCAACTTTATTAATGAATATGGATGCAAAAATCCCAAGTAAAATACTAATTAGAAGATTGCAAAAATATATTACAAAGATTATGCATTGTATAATGCACAATACCAGAAATTCAGAGACAGAAGTTTGACATAAAGAAAACTATAACTTTTTCTGAAGGTCAGGATCACTTCAGATTAGACATGAGTCAGAAACCCAATCCCTGGAGCTTTGACTATGATTGGCAGGCTAGTGTCCATGGAAGCTATTGTGGGCAATCACATCCAGGGTCAGACTCTAATATTGTCTATGTCAAGGGAACCTGCAAAAATAATGGAAGAGAAGGGGTACAAGGAGGTATTGGTGTCCACTGGAGATCAGACCATGGTCTAAACATAAGTGGTAGGTATTCTGGACGACAGACAAACTAAAGTGCATCATTAGAAGCAGCAATCAAAGTGGTTGAGCAAGCAAAGGTCCAAAATAAGGACAACATCATAGCGTGCACAGACAGCCAACTTGTCACCAAGGGTATGAATGAGTGGATTGGCACGTGGAAAGGAAATGACTGGAAAACAAGTAAAAATAAAGATGTTGTCCACAGAGAGCAATTCATTAAACTGGATAATCTGACTCAGGGCATGAATGTTGAGTGGAATTATGTACCTGCTTATTCAAAAGATGGAGGTAATGTTGCAGCTCAGAAATTAGCAAGAAAAGCAACTGTGAAGAAGTGAAAATACTTAATACTTGCAGATATTGAAATTTAGGTTATAGTGTCACTGTTTTTTTTTTTAACGTCACTGTTTAATCTTGCAATATAATAATCTCCAAATCATTTTCTCTTTACCTTTCTCCCCCCCCCCCTTGTTGGAGTTCTATATTCCAAGGCTATCTTTGGCCACTTTTTAATGTTTTCAAGGTTTTTCTATGTGCTATTTTAATTTTTTGTTTAATACAAACCAAAAAGAACATATTAAAAAAAAAAACAACTGTAGAAATTGTTAAAAGAATAAATAAGAAGGCAGATAGTTCCATCTCTGTCAGATCCAGAAGAACTCTTGACTTGGCTCAACTACTGCTTCAGACCCTAGAAACCAATCTAGACTGCTTGATGGCTCCCACAATTTAGGTATAAGGGAATCATCAACTTTTCAGATAGTATGTACATGAAACAAGACTTCCCATCACCCCAACAGTGTTTCTAAGGACTTCTACCTTTTGCAGTTACCTTGTTTTTTATGCTCTAAAGTTTCCCACTGTCTTCTGATTTTTCTGACAATCTAAAGATGCTTGCTTGGACAATTCAATCTGCCTCTCTGGGGTACATGTGAGTGGTTGTTTGATATTCTTATCAATAATGAAATTGAATAGTTCCCAGTTCAAATTTTGTTTTTTTCTTGGTAAAATCTTCTTTACTCTTACAATTCTAGGTATTGGTTACTCTTACAAGTTATTTAGAGATTCTTGATGTCTAAGTCAAATAATTAAATTGTTCCAGTTTAAAAAAAACTATAAACATAATTGATTATATCGATATCAAAAGTAAGAAAAATCATGATTTTGTCAATGAATGTAGGAAAAGCTTTTGATAAAATACAGTAATCATTCCTATTAAAAATACTTGGAAAGCACAGGTATGGATAAATTTTTCCTTAAAATTGTAAAAAACTTCTAACTAAAAACCATTAACAAGCATGATTTGAAATGGAGACAAGTTAGAATCCTACCCAGTAAGATCAGGAGTAAAACATTGTCATCAGTATTATCATTGTATTATAAATGCCTAACTATAGCAATAAGAGAAGAAGAAGGAATTGAGGAAATTAGAATAAAAATAATGACATGATGATATACTTGGAAAATCCTAAAGATTCAAATAAAAAGTAAAAGCAGTATATAAAATAAACTCACACAAGACATCAGCGTTGCTATATGTCACCAACAAAACACTGCAAGAAGAGATAGTAAGAGACATGCCAGTTAGAATAACTATATACAGTATAAAATACCTAGGAATGTACCTATCAAAATAAACTTAGAGATTATATGAACATAGTTAAAAATTCTTTTTATACAAAGTCAGATTTAAATCATTGGAGAAATAACAGATCCAATAAAATAAAAATGACAATTTAACCTAAAAAATAATTTTACTGAGCTAGGAAAAATAATAGCAAAATTCATTTGGAAGAACAAAAAAGATCAAGAATAACAAAGGAATTAATGAAAAATATAAAGCAAGGAGGTTTAGCAGTCTCATATCTTCAGAGATACAATAAGTCAATAATTATCAAATTATCAGGTATTGACTAAGAAATAGAAAGTAGATCAGTAGAACAGAGTAGATATGCAGTACACAGTAGCAAATGATTGTGGTAACTTTGTGTTTGACAAATTAAGAGATTCAAGTTTTAGGATAAGAATTCATTATCTGGTTAAAAAAATAGATTAGAGCTAAAAAACAATCTGACAGAAATTGAGCATAGACCAATATATTATACCATTTACCATGATACGGTCAGAATGGATACATGACCATATAAAGAGAGATACCATGAAAAAATTAGAAGAACATGGAGCATGATGCCTATCAGAATTATAGATAGAACAATTATGAATAAACAAGATAGAACATTGTAAGAAATAAAACAGATAATTTTGATTACATTAAATTAAAAAGGATTTGTATGAATAAAATCAACGTAGCCAATATTAAAAGGAAAACAAAATGAAGAGAAAAATTTTACAGATATTTCTCAACTAAACGACTCATATCCCAGACATATAAAGAACTTTGACAAATCTCTAAGAATACAAGCCAGGGGGTGCAGCTAGGTGATGCAGTGGATAGAGCATTGGCTCTTGGGTCAGAAGGACCTAAGTTCAGTAATTACCTAAGTGTGTGACTTTGGGCTAGTCTTTTAACCCCATTGCCTTACCAAAAAAAAAGCCAAAAAAAAAATAATACAAGTCAGTCCTCAATTTATAAATGGTCAAAGGCTATGAACAATGAGGTTTTTTTTGTGAAGAAATCAAAACTATATATATATAGTCCATGAAAAAAATACTTTAAATCACTTATTGATTAAAGAAATGCAAATTGAAACCATTTTGAGATATTATCTTACACCTATCAGATTAGCTAAAATAATAAAAAAGGGAAGTGACAAATGTTGGAGGGGACATGGAAAAATTGAAATATTGATTCACTATTGGTGAATCTTCACATTTTGGAGAATAATCTGGAATTATGCCCAAAGAGTTATTCATGTACATTGATCCAGAAATTGAAAACGTAACACTTACTAGGTTTGTTTCCCAAAGTATTTAGGAAAAAGGAAAAGAACCTTGTATGCTCTAAAATATTTATAGCAGCTCTCTTTGTGGAGGCAAATAACTGGAAATTGAAAGGATACTTGTCAAAAGTTAAAGCAGGGAACAAAAGCTAAAAGTTTTTTAAAAGGAAACATAAAAAAGGAAGGTAGCTCTGGAAATGTTTATTTCATATTTTTAAAAAGTAAACTATGAAATGGGAATTCATGGTTTTATATTGAATTTTGTTTTTACGTTGTGCTATGTACATGGAAATGTTCCCTTTTTTTTGTCTTTTTGTATTTAAGTTCAAAATAAAGGTTTTTTTAAATTACTTTTCTGTTAAACCTGTCTGACCTTGAGCAAATTATCAAATACTTTTCAGGGTCTAGATTTCTCCTTTTAAAAATATGATTATATCACATAATTCAGCTCCCCAAGCCTAGGATCTTATGAATTCCAACCCGTATAACCTTATTTTTGGTTATCATTCAACAAGGGAATGTTATGACACCAAAGGCACAATTAAAATTTTATTAGGGAAGAGTGAACTTTGATATCTTATTACTAGACTAACCAAATAGGTTCTTATTGACATTGTTTATCTTAAATTGCAAAAAGCTCCAGTAGGTTGTTCTCAGATGTACAAAAGCTTTCAATATTTTTATTCGCTTTTAAAAGTCTAAGGTATGATGGGGCAGCTAGGTGGCGCAGTGGAGAGAATGCTGGCCCTGGAGTCAGGAGGACCTGAGTTCAAATGCGGTCTCAGACACATAATAATGGCCTAGCTGTGTGACCTTGGGCAAGTCACTTAACTCCATTGCCTTGTAAAAACTAAAAACAAAACAAAATAAAAGGTAAGATATTTCCCTTTTTCAAATGTATTCCCTTTTGCTGACATTTCAGAAAATCTTAGACTTAACTGAGAGATGCTCTAGGGATCCACTCCCTTATTTTACACATAAGGAAAATAAGCCCCATTTGTCCAGTTCACTTTTCAATGGGTGACAAACATGCATATTAACTGAATTGTCGATCACACTTTTTTTTGAAAGGTGACTCAACTTGAGGAGTTTCTAGTGCACTCTCCCAGAGCACTTTTCAGTAGTTAGGACAGCCAGAAGAACTACCTCAACTCTCTTCTCTTTGGCCAGTAGCCCCATCCTGTCAGCATCACAGAATGGTTATTAATCTCCCATCTTCTCAGTGAATGACTTCCCTGGGAAGTATCAGTTAGAGGATTAGATTGAGTTAAAGTTGTACTTTCTTCTTTGGCTGTCTATAGTAGAAATTATCTGCTTTTGTATCTCAAGAATTGTTTGAGATTAATTTAAGCTGCAAAACCAGGACTGTGCATTTTTTTTTTTTTTGCCTAGATAGAATTTATGTTGTCAGGGCAGAATGACCAGTAAAGTCTATCAGTTCATTGAAAAGTACATTATCAGTGTTAGTAATTTTTATGTTTATGTTGTGATTGAATTCTATATTTAGTATGTGTATATATAAATATATATATATATATATGCTTTTAGTGTTAATTTAAAGTGGTAGCTAGTGTGAATGATAAACATTTTTTAAATCAAAATTTTGATTTTGAGGAAGTTGTCATGCTTAAATTGAAAGCTGATTAAATTTAAAATGTTATGGAAGCCATTAAACTCCATACTTATTGATAGCTATATAGTTATTCTAGTATATATAGAAATTTAAATGTCTTGATTATGAATCTATTATAAATAAATGAATATGAGCTTATCTGAAGAGGCTTAAATGATCATATTCAGAATTAGATCTAGGAACTTAAATTCATTTATTAAACTATTTATTAATTATTTATTGGTCATAGCTAACCAAGATGACTCCCAACAAATTTGCATAGCTATAAGAATTTTTCTTTTCTTATTCACAGTCTTGTATAAAACCTTAAATTCACCTCTGATTTATTTTAAAGTTCAGTTTGATATGGGTCCAAAGTACTCAAAGTATATGTAGATTATTATTATGCCTTTCTTTATGGCAGCTATTCCTTTACAAATCTGTATGTTATCAAAATAGAATCATAAACTGAGAGCTGCAAAGAAAAGGCTCTGAGAAACAAATTCCTCTTCAGCCAGATTCTAGTGGATTCAAGACTAGAATGCAGGGCAAGAATGGATTTTAATTGTCTGTTAATTCTGGCAGAATCTATAAGAGTAAATTTCCTGCATTGTGATCATAAACTTATATTTCCAAGTGATTTTTTTTTAGTGTGGAAGTATAACTTTAATTTGTTTCCAATATCTGGTATTAAACATTTGTGAGTCAACTTTTCATCTCTACCTATACTGAGATCTGTAATTTATTTTCTTCAAAGGGTACTGTGGACCATTATGTAATAGGAGTGATAATCCTTTCTGAATTGACTCAAGAAATGAACCTGGTAAGCAGTTTCCTTTAAGTGTACTATAAGGTTATTCTCAGAGTTATATTCCTGTGTTAATTTCATTTGTGACAAATATTTTCCATCCTTCTTTGTTAGGATATTTTTAGGGAACAAAAACGAAGAGTATTCATCTCACATTCTTTGTTTATTTAATGAGTGATTCAATTAGAGATTGGAACTGTTTCAATATTATTGAAAACACCAACAACAGTATGTGTACTATCCAGAACATAGAATTAGACATGGTCAGTGCCCCATGGGCATCCTTTTATCTTCTTTGTATATAGTGTTACAGTAACCATAAGAAGAAAATTAAATGCTCAAGAGAAGCAAACCACCATGTAGCTTATTCCTTTACAAATGAAAGTGAAAAAGGTTTTGGTGAATTGATCCTCCACAATGCTCACCCAGCAGGGTTGATCTAAGCACAGGCCACTTGGAACAGTGCCACATACAGGCAGGGTTGTCCACCCTGCAGTGGGGATCTTCAGATGCAGGGTTTTGAACAGCAGCTGAGCATACAGTCACCTGCTCCTGCTCGCTTCTGCCATTGTTTTGGTTATACCATGAACAAAAGCAAGAGTCGAGTTTCATTGAAAATCGCCCTGCAACAAAAGGGAATATAGCAATGTGACATAGGAATGATTTGACTCCTAAATAGGATGTTGCCTGGAGCCAGAAGACTCTTTGTAGTATATAGCCTGTGTGTCTAGAACCATATCCAAGTTACTTTGCTATATTTTTTATGTAGACTGACCTAGACATTAGAAAATAATCCCACATTCCTAAAAAGATTTGCTAAAATTGGTAGTGATCATTCTTATTTTAAATCAATTAATGAATTCTATCCTGAAGATGACCTTGAAATTGACCCCTCAGAAAGCTAATGCTTGTCTGACTTTTTTGCCCAGAGCCACACAGCTGCCATGCTATTTCCAAGTATTTTTTTTAAAGACTTGCCTTCTTGTTTGTGTTTCCTTCTCTTTCTTTTATCTAGTACAGAAAGATCAGACAATTCCTTAAAACATGAGGCAGGTAACAGTTTACTGATCAACATTGTTGTTGTTGTTGTTAATGTTGATGATGATGATAATGATAATGTTACTACTTCAGTGATTCGGTTCATTTCAAAGCACTTAGTGAAAATATTTTTTCCCAATTTTCAGATGAGGAAATAAAATAAATGAAAGTAAATGACTTACCTGGTATCATAGAGTAGTAGAGAAGAGACTTGAACATAAGTTTTCTAGTTATCTATATAATGTTCCTTCTGTCATATTTACTCTCATTGTGGTGGAAATCTCAAGCTGAGTATTTAGGTTTCTGTGAAGGTATCACTAGGCCAATAATCTTTTACCATATTGTGCTATGTAGTTTACTCCAAATAAAGCAGTTTATAGGAGATGGATTGTTAATAAAACTGGTTTCTGTGAGTAAGCCATCATTTTTCAAAAAGGGATGTATCAAGCATAGCATGTAAATCAGCTTTGCAAATTTTAATATGACCTCTTTGAGACATTTTCTGCTCATACGAAATTTAGAACTTCATTGTTATCAGCTAGCATTCATTGTGTATCTGCTAGATCTGTCACTCTGTACTATAAAACTTGAAAAAAAAATAGAAGTCCACTTACAATTACTGAACAGCTAGGTGGCTCAGTGGATAGAACTTCAGAGTCAGGAAGACCCAAGTTTAAATTTGTGTTCAGACACTTACTAGCTTTGTGCCTTAGTTTCCTCCTCTAAAAAGGGGTATGTGTAATAATAGCAGCTGCTTCAAGGAATTAGGATCAAATGAAATATTTTTAAGTACTTAGTTAATGTTTGGCTAATATATTATAATTATAATTATTATTATTATGTGCCACACCCTCATTTTATGAATTAGTACAAGAAAAGTTATGAGGTTTTTCAATAAAAATAGGACTAGAAATTGTGTCTTGTGACTCCCAGTTCAGTGAATTAATAGCATTTAGCCATACTTGTGCCTGTTTCAAATTTCTTAATTCAGAATCATCATTTCTACATTAGTTTGTACAAGACTGCAGATATATCTAAGAAATTGCTAAGATATCATTTTTCTTCTTCACTTTGTAGACATCTTTTGTAATCACATCCACTATGCTTATTTTGTCCTTAAGACAATAAACATATTTTTGTTACTTTTAATCTGTCACATCACTTTATTTACCTAAGATTCTTTTTTCATCCAAGAGTTAACTGTATCTTGTTTTAAATGTTATTTTAGTCTATTTTTTCAATTACATTCAAAGGTAGTTTTCAGCATTCATCTTTTTGTAAGCTTTTGAGTTCATATTTTTCTCTCTCTTCCATTCCCCCCATGATGACAGATAATCTGATATAGGATATATATATATATATATATATATATATATACATATATATATATATATATACATATATATATATATATGTATATATATATGTATATATATACATATGTATATATATAAAATTATGTTTAGCATATTTCCACATTAGTTATGTTATGAAAGAAGAATAAGAACTAAAGATTAAAAAAAACACCATGAGAAAAAGTTAAAAAAAACATGGAACAAATTTTAAAAAGTGAAAATGGTATACTTTGGTCTGCATTTAGACTCTATAATTTTTTTCTGTGGATGTGGATGGCATTTTCCATAATAAGTCTTTTGTAATTGCCCTTATACACTGAAGAGGAACTAAATCCATCATAGTTGATCATAATGTGTACAATGTTTTTCTGGTTCTACTCATTTCATTCAAAAGTGAAGCATCAGTTCATGCAGGCCTTTCCAGACTTAAAGAACAGAGTGTTCCCTTACATTCATGCTGTAACTTATTAAGCTATTCCCTAATTGGACATCTCCTCATTTTCGAAATCTTTGCCACTACAAAATTACTGCTATAAATATTTTTATACAAAATGTAGGTTCTTTTCCCTTTTTAGTGATCTCTTTAATAACTTAGTAGGGATATTGCTGGTTCATAGGGTATGCACAATTTATTACCCTTTGTATATAGTTCCAAATTACTCTCCAGAATGGATTGATCAGTTCATAACTATACCAATAATGTGTTAGTGTTCTACTTTCCTTTCCCACACTCCTACACTGATCATTTTTCTTTTTTTGTTTTTGAAGCCAATCTAATGGGTGTGAGGTAGTGTCCTAGAGTTGTTTTAATTTGCATTTCTCTAATTAATCATGATGTAGAGCATTTTTTCATATTATAGATAGCTTAATTTCTTCATCTGAAAATTTCCTATTAATATCCTTTGTCCACTTATCAATTATGGAATGATTTGTGTTCTTATAAGTTTGACTCAGTCCTCTATTTTAGAAATGAGTCCTTTATCAGAAGCACTAGCTGTGAAAATTTTTTCTTAGGTTTCTGTATTCTTTCTAATCTTGGTTGCATTGGTTTTATTTGTGCAAAACCTTTTTAATTTAATGCATTCAAAATGATCCATTTTATATTTTGTAATGTTCTCTATCTCATGTTTGATCATAAACCCCTCCACTCTCCATATATCTGTCAGATGAACTATTGCTTTTTCTCCTAATTGGCTAATGGTATCACTCTTTATGTCAAAATCATGCACCCATTTCAACCTTATTTTGGTATAGAGTGTGAGATGTGAGTCTATGCCTAGTTTCAGCCATATTATTTTCCAGTTTTCCTAGCAGTTTTTGTCAAATAGTGAATTCTTATCCCAGAAGTTGGAGTCTGGGTTTATCAAACAGTAGATTATTCTAGTAATTTGCTACTCAATTCCACTGATACACCACTATTATTTCTTAGTTTGTACCAGACAGGTTTCATAATATCAGCTTTATAATATAGTTTTAGATCTAGTATGCTAGGTCTTCTTTGCAATTTTTCATTAATTCTCTTGATATTCTTGACTTTTTGTTCCAGTTGAATTTTAACATTTTTTCTAGCTCTATAAAATAATTTTTAATAGTTTGATTGGCATGGCACTGAATAAATAATTTAATTTAGATAGAATTGTCATTTTTATATTTTATTAACCCAACCTACCCATGAGCAACTGACATTTTTCAGTTGTTTAGATCTAATTTTATTTGTGTGAAGTGTTTTATAATTGTAATTCATATAGTTTATGGATTTAAATTGACAGACTTCCAAGTAGTTTGTTGTCTACCATTAACTTTAAATGGAATTTCACTTTCTATCTCTCTGTTGGACTTTGTTGGCAATATATAGAAATGCTGATGATTTTTGTGGGTTTATTTTATTTCTTGTAATTTTGCTTAAGTTGCTAATTGTTTCAAGTAGTTTTTTGGTTGATTTTCTAGGATTCTATAAGTATACCATCACATCATTTGCAAAGAGTGAGTTATGTTTCCTCATTGCCTATTGTAATTCAATTTATTTTATTTTTCTTATTGCTAAAGCTCATATTTTGAATATAATACTGAATAATATTGTTAATAATGCCATCCTTGTTTCATCCCTGATCTTATTGGAAATGCTTCTAACTTATCCCCATTGCATAAAATGCTTGCTGAGGGTTTTAGATAAATAATGCTTATCATTTTAAGGAAAATTCCATTTATTCTATAATCTCTAGTGGTTTTTAATAGGAATGGATGTTGTATTTTGTCAAAAGCTTTTTCAACATCTATTGAGATAATCATATGATTTCTGTTACTTTTGTTATTGATATGGTCAATTATGCTCAATGTTTTCCTAATATTGAACCAACCCTGCATTTCTGATATAAATCCTACCTTATCAAAGTATATTATACTAGTGATAACTTGTTCTAATCTCTTTACTAATGACATTCATTTTTCTAAGCTGAATCAAATAATTTTTTATTATAGAAGTATTACTTTTATAATTAAAAAAGTTATCTTTCAACTTTTAGAACAAACCCATCATAGATTTTCTGGAAATACATCCTTTCTTTTTACCCTGCATAAGGCAGAAGTAATATTTCCTTTAGAGCATAGTCAAGCAAAGTTGACATAAGTTTGCAGTGGAAACTCCCCTTCTTTTAGGGAACTTTCATTTCTAACCTTTCTGTTGAATATGTTTGGTGAATTGTTTCCATTATTCTTCCACTGTAATGGACACTTGTCCATTTTGGAAAGGATATAGTTGTATTCTTCAGCTTGAAGAATGTTTAAAGCTACTTATATTAGTGATGAAAATGATCCTTTGTTGAAATTATATAGTCTTAACCACAATATTTATTAATTTGAAAATAATTTTAATCTATTGGTTGATAAGTATTCCTTACTGCAAAGAATTCCTTGTATGTCAGACTTCATCAGAAGATATTAGGTTCTTCTTTTTAATAATGGGAATGAGCAAATGAATGAATGAATGTGAATTGATCTCTTTCAAGTTGTTTGAGGATGATTTTGCAAATTAATAGACTTTAGACACAGTGATTTGTCACCCATTTTAGAAGTTGTACAGTAGGGCTCATGACTCAAGAGTTTATTTTTTCTTGTATATTTTCTTGTATTTATGCTATTTTTTTTCACAGATGTCTTTGTTGTATTGTAATTTGAACTTGCTAGCCTTTCTTTTTAATTTTGAGATTATCATTTTTATAACTATTCATATTTTTATATTTTTGTTTCTTTAAATAATTTTGTTTCTATTGGTCTCTTTAGGTTGACTATTCTAGACCTTCAGCAAAACACCGGAAAATAGCTACCTCATTCAGGGATACATCTCTCAAGGACATTTTAGTGCTGGCATGCTCACTCCTAAAAGAAGTAAGACATTTCACAATTTTCTGCAAAAGCCATATTATTGGTATACTTTGGATGTTTTCAATTCCCATATAAATTCTGTTTTTGCATTTTGAACCTACACAACTGACAGAATATCTTTTTGTTGGCATGATGACATTTCTTCTTTCCTAAGATTTTATTGATAATTTGAATTTTATATATAGACTGTGCTATTAAAGATAGAGATAAAATGAAATCCATAGCTAATTTATTTAATTTGCAATTGTCTTTTACATAAAACTTTTTTTTTTGCTATAATAATTACTAGTTAGTTGAATTAAGTTTCACTGGTCTTTGGATTCTTCTAGTCCTCTTGGAATAGTTCTAAAAGGTAGAGAAAAGATTATTCAGTAAAATAAGATTTTTAAATAATAATTATAGTAATAAATAACAATAACAGCTAGTATTTGCTTAACACTAAGATTTGCAAGCACTTTGCAAACATCTCATTTTATCTTCAAAAAATTCTTGGGAAATTGGTGTCATTATTATCCCCCTTTTACAGATAAGAAAAGTAGGCTAGACCAAGACTAAGTGGCTTGTTGAGGGTCACACAACTAGTTAGTGTCAAAGGCTGGGCTTAACAGATCTTCCTGACCCCATCCCAGCACTCTATCTACTATATATCATCTGACTTCCAGAATAGGTAGAGTCCATTCAGAATATGTTATATAAAATGGAAAAACTTCTTGGGTATTATCTTTTTTTGACTTCTCACCTGTGGTTTCAAGAAGCTATAGCTGGCACAGCAAGCTGATTCTGCCCTGATAAGTGCCTCTGCAGATGAGCTAAACCAGGGTAGCTGATAGGCTTCAAACCTGTTGATGAGTTAGAGGGAAGTCTACCCCCAAGCATGTGAAGACAGCCCAGTGGAAAGGGCGGATTAGAACAATTTGTTCTAGCAGCCATGAAGGTGCTGTGGAGCACTTAGAGCTTGGTCAGACATTGAAGACAGCAAGCTCACCCACTGCATCTGGACCATTGCCAGTTGTTTTGATACTTGCTGTTTCACTGAATTTTGATGACTATAGAAGAGAGTGAGGTTGACAACTTCCTTCAACTCTGCCTCACTAAATCCAGTTCACACGCAAATCAAAATATCACCCCCTTATTATTGATTCTTTTCAAAAACAAAGGACAAACAGTACCATTGGGTAAAATTCATTAATATAATTCATAATTGCAGATGCTCTATGATATTTAGACTTTTTTAAGGAAAAGTCTTACACTGGTTGTTAGCACAAGTTTTATTTCTTTTTAAGATTTTTTAAGCACTGTTACAAAGAATTCCACTCATACTCCAGCCTAATATTCTTTTCTATTAATGACACCAGAGGAAGTTTTTTGAGAGAGCATTGTTTTTAATCCACAGTTACCTCTAAAGGTTAAGCAATTTCTCCTCCCCTTTTCTTTTTCTAGCTGTCCAGGATTCCTTTAAAGAGTCAATTAAATTACAATAATATTATGTGTGAAGCATTCTGTCATGTATTGTCAAAATGTCTTCTTCCAAGGAATTTATGGTCTTATTAGAAGGGAAAAAAGAAGGGGGAACAATTAAGTGTCATAGCTACTTAATGCCAACCTAGTCCTGAAGTGCAAATCAGAGCCCAAAGACTTGATGATCACCTCTTAAAGAAAGAGGGAGAATGGTTAGTTCATTCTGTCCTCTCCCACCCAAGGAATATATAGTGGAAGAGGGAAGAGCATCTCTCTGGAATTGCAAGGTAGAGTTAGCATGAGTTCCCAAATGTCAGAGTTGCTTAGTCTTAAGCTGAATTCTCTACAAGACTAGATAAATGAGCTAGGGAGACTCTGCTACCCATTTTCCACCTCCTTTGGCAGAAGTGGTATGAATGACAATCTGACTATCTCTGTGAGCCAGTGGGGCCCCCAATCTATTCTGTTTCTAGGAACCTCACAAAGAATGGACTTTATTTTTTCTTTTAATGAGTCTACTGTACACGAAATTAACTGAACTCTTTTTGAACTTATATTTTTAGCATGTACTCTTATAGGTAATGAGTTCTATAAATTTGCAGCATGCTGTATAAAGTAGTACTTGATTTTATTTGTCCCAAAGCTACCTTTTTTAATAAGCTTCAAGGGGTGCTAGTTCTGGTATTCAAGAACTGAAATTAATTCAGCTTGAGATCAGGCAGGAAAGATGTCACTCTCAAAGAACCAAAAGAAAAGAGTAAATATACAGTATATTACAGTAGAAGTTGAAGAATAGTAATTTTAACATTGTGTTTTTTCTTCTTTGTATCTGCTTTACTTAGAAAGCTGTCTTTTTGAAAAAATATGTGTGTATTTTTAGGAACCATACTCATTAATTTAATATGAAGATTAGTTTAAGACTGAAAATTTAAAATACTGTTCATTTACCAGAAATTCTATTTTAAGCATTTTTTTCTCATTCAATTTTCATCAGTTCATAGCATGGAAACAATGTAAAGATTATCATGTTGCCTTCTGTGGGGGGAAGGGGAGAGAGAAGGGAGGCTGGGGGAAAAATTGTAAAATTCAAAACCTTAAAAAATGATAGGTAGAAACTATTATTTGTATATAATTGGAAAACAGATAAAATTTTATGTAATAAAGATATAAGCAATTGGAAAAAAGAGAATTGCTCATAGTTAGGTCAAGCAAATATAATAAAAATGACAATTCTATCTAAACAAAGAAAATACTATTTTAAGTAAGATATTCAATAATTTTGAAATTTTTTTAGGTATTGGCAAAACCTTTAAATCTTCAGGATCAAGTTCAACAAAATCTAATGGTGCAGCTCTTGAAACTTGTCCTCAACTGTCTTAATTTTGATTTCATTGGCACTTCAGCAGATGAATCTGCAGATGATCTTTGCACAGTTCAGATTCCAACAACTTGGAGAACAAGTAAGAATGAGTTCTAGAGAGAGGATGATGATGAACATTAAGAGCTCAAACAGGAAACAGTGTTAACACTATTAACTGTATTTCTGTCTTGGCATATCCATTGAGGGATTGAGCCAACCTTTTCCTCAACACAACTAAAATAGCACTACATAAATACTTAAAAGAGTATAACAGGATTCTGTCTATTCCACTGCCTTATCTAAGCTTCAAAGTTATTTTTTGAAATCCTGACCGCAGTGTGATCTAGGTAATTTATTTTAAAAAAAAAGAAAGCAACAAAAAAAAAGAGCTGTTTTGGAAAATAAACAGTGCTTCAGTTTCTGACGTTTGAGTAGAAATACTAAAGAATTTTCCAGTACAACTAATTAGAAAACCTGTTTTGTTAAAGAGAGATTACTTTGTCTGGCTCATTTTTTTATTTTTAGTATTCAAAAAATATTTCCCCCAAAATACCCAGACCATGAACTAGAAATTGTCTTTATCTGTAAAAGTGTTTCTCCTTGCTAGGTTTCCAATTGAGTAAATGAAAAAAGTAATTATTAAGCATTTGCTTAATTTTTTGCCAAACGTTGTGCTACAATTATTTTTAATTGTGATATTTATTCACTAGTTTAAACTCCTTGGAAGGCAAGTACTTGATGAATTATAAGTAGTTGGGTGAGAAGAATTTATTTATTTTTTCCAGTTTTCCTGGAGTCAGAAACTTTGGACCTTTTCTTCGATTTATATCATGCCCTTCCACCTCTAATATCTCAATTAGTAAGTAAAATTTAATTATTAATTTTATCTAACATTAAAGGATTATCCATTGTAGGAAAAAATGTACTCTTCTATGAATATTTATTTGATTTTTCCCTCCTTTATTAAGGCATCCTACTGGGAAATAGCTCTTAATCTCCTGAGGCATGTTTAAATTGATCATTTAAATGATTTCCAGTGAAAGTGCTGCTTTTTAAAATTTGTTCTGCATATCTACTTTCCTTCATATTATTTTTTCATCATTTATAATGAGTAATCAAGGTGAATCCCACACTAGGTAATGTCTCATGGAGGGTACTGGTCTCTGATAAATATAGATATTTGTTGATTTGAGCTTTATTGATGGGCCAAACAAATAGTAATATAAAGAAGTTGTTATGTACATGATGATTTAAATATTAAGATGTGTTATATATGTATATATGATATATATGTATATTCAATTAGGGAATTATAGTTTTTCCCTTGTATTTTGAGACAATAGGATTGAAACTGCATATAGTCATTGTGTATTTAATTATCATTCAAGAATAAAATAGCAATATTTGAACTTCAAAGAATTTCTTAGTGATGGAAATTAGAGCAGTGAACAGTTTGATGAATTGTTCTTTATGTTTGTACTTTTGTTGTCAAGGTTAATCATTTACTGAAGTAACATTTTATGCCTTGATCATTGATATTAGAACCAAAGTTTCCTACTGTGAAATGAAGAATGTGTCAAATTAAAATGTGTGTGTAAAAAATTTATCATTTGCCCATTTGCTTTAGCATTAGTTACAGAATTGGAAATCTGTGAGATGGGGTGCAGGGATTAGTAGTAATTCAGAGCGAGAATACTGAAAGACAGTACCAAATAATGATTGGAGCCAGATGCTATCCAGTAAATAGAAACCAGGAAGTTCAAGTGATCAGGAATCAAGAACCCCACAAAAGAGACTTGGTAAAAAGATAGCAGGAATCCTAGCAATATGACCCTCAGCAAGAAAATAGTGATACTATACTAAACCTTTACTTTACCTTAGGAATGTAAGAACCAATCCTCAATTTATACATTGATATAATTAACTCAATTTGGGATCAGGAACATGGAAGAGATCAGTTGCTAATAGGGAAGCCATCATCCATATTTAAAATTTTTGTACAACTACCTATTATTAAATTGTGTGTATGTGTGTGTGTGTGAAGTTATGGACATTTCATTTTTTTTAGAGTGGAAACCAAACATGGAATTTTAAAAAATACTTAGTTAATACTTGTATATAATTGTATATAATTTTGGACTTTGATTTTCTTGTAGTGTATTAGTTATAAAGAATTAAAATTAAAATAAATGGACAGATAAGCAAATAGATGGTTGCAAAATCTTTTGATATGTGGGGAATGGTCCTTCCTACTAAATGTCTAGTTTTGTGTTCTAACTGCCTTCTTATCTTAAGTTAGTTTAGCTCTTTGGTATTCTAGGAATAGATATATCAATTCATCATGGAAATAAATAAAGCATTATTATTTATTTCATTTAAAAGAGTACTTATATGAGTATTTCAGAAAGGTAAAATAGTTGGAATATGATCACAATTATTCATTGCATAGTTAGTTCATTTTTTCGTGATCCTTATAATAGATCAAATACAAGAATAATATTTTAACTAACTGTTGCCTACTATCTTAATCTCACTTTGAATGCTTAAACCTTCCATCAGTTCTGAACTTGGTAGATCTTTCCTTGAGTGTTTTAACTGTGAGGCTATAATTTTGAAAACTAGGCCACTGAGTGAATACATTTAGTGATGCATGACAATCAGTCCTTGGTCAAACTCTTTCAATTTTACTCACGTCTGTATTTACAGAGAGTAATCTTTTCATTGTTAATTGCTAACCATGATGATAATGTTCTTTTTTAATTTTTTTGTGATTTGATATCCTGAATTTACTTTTTTACCTGTTGCTTCAAAAATGTCTTTAGGAGTTTTGAAATTACAGCAGAAAAGAACAAAAGAAAAGGAAAAGAAAAGAAAACTGCTCAGTTTTAAAAAGAATGTGCAGTATTTATTATATAAGCTTTCTTGAAATGAAAATTTATATTGAATCCTCTCTTAAGATCTGTTGTGTACAAGACAATATTTTTTCTTTTGTCATTTTATATTTAAGTTTAAAATTTTGAAAATTACAAAACAGAGAATAGAAAGTTTTATATAAAAGATTTGTGGTTTCATGTGCAATCATCTTTTATTTTATTATACTGTGTTATGGAAATCCTTGTTTTAGGTCATAAATTGAAAATTAAATAAAGAAAAGCTAAAAAAAACAGAAAAAGAAATTACAGCAGAAGAACTAATTATACAGTAGAAACTTGTACTGAGAGGAAAAAGTTCAGTGATGTTCCAGACCCTTAGCCTAAAAAAGTCAGTTTTTGGTAGGTGTATCTATACATTATTTCATATGGGTATCTTGTATTTTGTTGGTTGTTTTTTTTTTTTAATGAAACCAATCAAGATTTCCCCTCTCTCTAATCCCTCTGCCTTAAATATGACATTACAATTTTTATTTCTGATTAGGACTTACAAATCATATTTCATGATTGTTTGGTTACAATAGTTAACAATAATGAGTATAAAACAATATTATGTATAATGTAAGAAGAACTTAAATATATAATAATAGTTATTGTTTTAATAATTCAAGTTATTCTGGGTTTCTTTTATAGGCACTTTCTTGTTTAGTTCAGTTTGCTTCTGTGAGGAGATCCTTATTTAGCAGTCCAGAACGTGCGAAGTACCTTTGTAACTTAATTAAAGGAGTAAAAAGAATACTCGAAAATCCTCAGGTATTTATTTAGTAAATTATTGTTGAGAACTTGTCACATAGACTTTGTTTTAATCCCCTCACCTTTGCTTATGATTTCTCTGGTGTAGGGCCCCCCCATTTTTTTTTGCACATTAGTATCTTAGAATCACATACCACTTAGTATTAATAGCCTAAGGAACTGAGAGCTATGATTTGGTTAGGGTCTTAATAATGTCAAGGAAGAACTAAAGAAGAAGAAATCTTCAGCGAGCCTCTTTATCCCATTGGCTTTTTTTTTATTTTTTTATTTTTTTGTAAGGCAAACGGGGTTAAGTGGCTTGCCAAAGGCCACACAGCTAGGTAATTATTAAGTGTCTGAGACCAGATTTGAATCCAGGTACTCCTGACTGGTGCTTTATCCACTACGCCACCTAGGCACCCCATCCCATTGGCTTTTAAAGAGACCCTAGGATATCACAGCTATTATACTTTATCCCATTGTCAAGGGAATCTATAGGACAGTGAAGGAGAGAGAACAGAACCCCAGAGCTATGCAAACTGGTTTTTTTTTTTAAATGCTATTTCAAAGAAAATGAGTTTGAAAAGAAATTGGAACAAATAGGTTTTTAGGCCCTAAGATAAAGCATATTGGACTTAGAACTAGGGAAACTGGATTATATCCTAATGAATGATTATGAAATTCAAATAAGATTATGTATATAAAGAGCTTCACAAACTTTAATCTGACATAAAATTGTCAATTATTATTTTAAGTCCAAAATAACTGATAATAAAAATTGCTTCAGAAGGAACAGCCTCCCTTGTGTTTAGCTCATTAGATTTTGAGTAAAGAAAGCAATATTCTTCTCTTGACTCCTACATATCCTAACTTCATAATCTTTTCAAGTTTTTTAACTTTCCTTAGCCTTGGTTCTTATCTATACAATGAAAATAATGACACTTGCACTTACTTTATCCCTTTTATTTATTTATTTTATTTATTATACATGTGTGCTGACTTATTCTAACTTACTCTGTTTCTCTCCATTATCATAGGGTAAGATACATGAAGAAAGGAATAGGCCTTCTTCCTTTGTTTCTCCTTACAGTGCTCAACATATCAATATCACTCCTAATTTCTATGACATCTAATAGTTTGCAAATATGTCTACTTACACTATGTCTTTATTTCCTCATAACAATCCTGTGAGGCAGAATCAAAGACTAAGAATTGGGGAAAAAACCTTAGATATCATCTAATTTAACATTTACCCAAATTTGACATATCTTTGAAGATTAACCTGTTTTTGAGTATCTTCAGTGCCTGACAACTCACTCTTTTTAGACAACTCTTATTCAATAGACTCCCTCTGGTAATGAGGATGGTCTGATAAATTTTCATGAAGGAAATTCATCTTGGCAGGATGTTAAAGGAGGTAGAGAGACACAGGTTGGAATAGAGGAGTGGAGAGTGTTCTCCAATCAGTAAATATTTTGGAGCAGGAGAGGATTAATTGTATATACATCTTCCTTTCCATGCCATGCCTTGTCACTGTGAGTGTCCTTCTAGGCCCTTGCTCTTCTCTTTTCACTTTATACTCATTCACTCATCAATTCCCTTGTATTTGGTTATCATCTCTGTGCAGATGAATCCAAGATCTTTGTATCTCTGCTGAACTATAGTTGCATATCTCCCACTGCTTCTTGGTTATCTTGAATTGGATATATAGGCACCTCAAATTAAATATGTCTAGAACAGAACTCTTTAGCTTTACTCCCAAACTTTCTGTTCTTCATATTTCCCTGTCACTAATGAGGGCATCACCATCCTGCCAGTCACCTAAGCCCACAAACTTCTTGTAATCCTTTACTCTAAACTCTCGTCCACCCCCACATACCCACATTTCAATTCCATTGCTGGAGTTAATTGTTTTTGCTTCTGCAATGTCTTTCATGTATGTCTTTCTTTCCTCAATTAGGCCTCCATCACCTCTCTACTGTTCTAGTATAGTCACCTTATTGGTCTCTGTCTCAAGGCTCTATTGCAGTCCATCTTCCTATTAAAAGAAAGGTAATTTTTTTCTAAAACATAGGTTTCATCAGGTGACATTCCTGGTCAGTGAATTGCAGCATCATTATATTGCCTCCAGAATCAAATTTAAAGTCTTTTTTTTTAACATTTAGAGCTCTTTAACACCTGACTCCTTCTCAGTCTTGTACCAGTTCCTTGAACATGATCCTTCATGCCTTTACCCATCTTAGTTTCCCTTTTTTTAGGACGCAATCCAAATTCTACCTTATATAGGAGTCTTTTTTTAGCCATTACCCTGTCCCCCCAGGTCTAAATTGCTAATTCCTTCCACCTCAAATTATCTTCATATTATGAATATATCTTGTATATACTTGGATAATTATATATCATCTCCCCAATTAAAATGTAAGCTTCTTGAACATAGGGATTGTTTTATATCTTTCTTTGTCTTTTTTTTTTTAATTGCTTAATACAGTTCTTCACTTATAATAAGGGCTTAATAGCTGCTTCTTGACTGATTGAATGTAGAGACTGGATTAAGCATAAATCTCTGACCTTTTTATTATAATACCCTTATTATAATACCCCTAAAGCTTGAAGATTATTTAGCCAACAATCTACAATTAGAGATGATGAGGGATTTAGGCCTGGGTTTATTGGTGAGGAAGGTTCTGAGCATGTAGATGGTAGAGAAGGGGAAGGGGCTGCTGATTGATATTAACACACATTCATTCTTTCTGAGAAGGGAAAATATAGTGCTACCTGCTGATTCTTGAACAACCCAAGGATTTACAACTGGTTGGTTGTAAATCAGCTTATTGGGAACCTTTTGTCAGAATTTGAGAAGGTTTGAGGTTACTAGGTACCATAGATAGAGCAATCATGTATTCTCTTCCTTCCCCAACCCCCCCCATATATGCCCATGATTTTTTTATATAAAAATAGAGTAATAAACTTCAAAAACTATGATCCAAATACAGTTAAACTCTAATTTGTCCACCTTTTCATTCCTTTTAGTTAAAGTCTAGAAGAAAGGTATTGTTATATCTTTGAGCTTTTAAAACTAGAATGACCAATTTTCCCGTAAATTTCTTTTCTATATATCTTAGATGAGTGGAGTAGGAAATTTGAAGTTAGGCAACTTGGGTAGAGTCAGTCTATTTTTTCTTTCTTTTTTGCAGGGCCGTGGAGTTAAGTGACTTGCCCAAAGTCACATAGCTAGGTAATTATTAAGTGTCTGAGGCAGGATTTGAATTTCCCTCCTCCTGACTCCAGGGCCAATGCTCTATCCACTGCACCACCTAGCTCACCCCATAGAGTCATTCTTGATTGCATTAGAAAATGGGTCGCTAATTATGAATTAGTTAATATATATCTTTCCTTAATGTTCTTTTAGAGCATTTATTTTAAAAAAGCATTTTTTTCAGGGGCAGCTAGGTGGCGCAGTGGATAAAGCACCGGCCCTGGAGTCAGGAGTACCTGGGTTCAAATCCAGTCTGAGACACTTAATAATCACCAAGCTGTGTGGCCTTGGGCAAGCCACTTAACCCCATTTGCCATGCAAAAAAAACTTAAAAAAAAAAGCATTCCCCCCCAAAAAAAAAAATTCCTGTTCCTTCATTTTTCAATCATTGAGTTTTATTAACTGTATAAGTATTGAGAATCTATTTTTGTAGCTTTCTTTTTCATCATTTTCCATTCTAATATTATTAAAGGATTCATGTAACTTAATATACATCTTATCTAGTTCTTTATGTTGAAAGAGAAACTATTTAGCATCAGTTGTAATGTTAGTGTTTGAATAAATGACATTTTTCCATTTAAGAAGAGATCCCCTTTGCCCTCTTGTGGACAGTTATAATTTTGTAATTTTCTTATTATAGCTCCCTGAATTCATTAATTCTCTTAGTGAAAATATTACCAATGTTTTGGGCATATAACTTTTAACTGGAAGAAAATATTGCAAAATGGTAGTGAATGCCACCCATGAATTGATATTTTTTCATGTGGTATCAGAAAAATATATGCTTGCTTTGTTTCTTTTTTTTTTTTGCAAGGCAAATTGGGTTAAGTGGCTTGCCCAAGGCCATGCAGCTAGTAATTATTAAAAGTCTGAGTCTGGATTTGAACTCAGATACTCCCGATTCCAGGGCTGGTGCTCTATCCACTGTGCCACCTAGCCACCCCTGCTTTGTTTCTTCAAAGCAAAACTTACAATTCTTTTCAAAGTCATAGAATTTTGCTATGAAGTATTTTAACAGTTTTTGTTATGCCAGTCATCATCAGAGGCAAAGAACATTTATTTAAGTACATTCTCTGTGTCAAGGACTGTATTTGATACTTTAGAGAGAAGTAGGTGACTTAGTGGATAAAGCACCAGGCTTGAGTCAGGAAGACCTAATTTCAAATACAGCCTTATATACTCATTAGCTGTATAGGTTTTCATGGATTCTTATATTTAAGATGTGTTACTTTTTTGGATTCCAAGTGAGAGAACAGCCCCATTCTGCAACTTACAGCATTAGAGAGTTACATAAGGGGTAATAATATTTGTCCTTCATTTTCAAGGAAAACCTGACATCAGGGAGGTGATCCTATGACAAGCATGTGAATTAAATGGCCCTGGATGCAAGGCAGTCAGGGTTAAGTGACTTCCCCAAGATCACACAGTTAGTAAGAGTCAAGTGACTAAGGCTGGATTTGAGCTCCTGTCCTCCTGACTCCAAGGCCAGTGTTCTATCTACTGCATTACCTAACTACCCATCTAGTTATTCTAAGGGGTATCTAAGAAGTAAAAGAACTTGCCTGGAGCCACCCAGCCAGTGACATGGGAGGTCTTTCCCCCTCCCCAAGTCCCCTTTCTGCTTGTATAACACATTGTTTATCAACTCTTCAGTTATAAAATGTACTTTTGTGTTTCATGATTCAGAGTTTGACAGAACCAGGAAATTACCATGAATTCTGTCGATTTTTGGCTCGTTTAAAGACTAATTACCAGTTGGGAGAATTAATAATGGTGAAGGAGTATCCAGAAGTTATCAGACTGATTGCTAATTTTACTATTACTAGTCTCCAGGTAAGGGAATTGAGTAAAAAATTCTAAAAAGTATTCTGGGAACTTAGTTTATGCTGTATTTTTGTAGTAATATTGTCCTTCCTCCCCCCAAAAAATGTACTTGAATAATTATCATGATTTGAATACTTTCTTTTTATCATGGGCTAATATAGAGCACAATTAAAATGAGTTATTTTTATTCCATAGCATTGGGAATTTGCACCCAACAGTGTTCATTATCTGTTAACTCTGTGGCAGAGAATGGTAGCATCTGTTCCTTTTGTGAAATCAACTGAACCTCATCTCTTAGATACATATGCACCTGAAATCACCAAGGCATATATTATTTCTCGATTGGAATCTGTCTCCATAGTCATCAGGTACTGAAAATTTTAAATTTTTTTAGTTCATGTCTACCTTTGATATGCAGTGAATATAGTACTTGGTCTGGAGTCAGAAAGATCTGAGTTCAAATCCAACTTCATACACTTAGTAGCTGTGTGATCTTGTATTACCCTCTCTTTGCTTCAGTTTCCACATCTGTAAAATGGGGATAATAATAGCACATACCTCCTAGGGTTGCTGTGAGCATTTAAGCCCTGGCTTATAATAAGTACTGTATACATGTGATAGAATCCTCTAAAGCTTATTCATAAATTAATATGAAACTCTATATGCAACCCTTGGAAATTTTTATTGGGGAGTGCAGCCCAGAATGGCTAAGACTAGACACCCCTGTTCTAAAGGCTTTTCATTGTTTACCTATATAAAAAAAGCCCTTCAATGGATTTAGTTAATTTTGTCTGATCCATTTTCAGAGATGGTTTGGAAGATCCACTGGATGATACATCTACTATATTTCAGCAGCTAGAACAGTTGTGCTCTGTCAGCAGATGTGAATATGAAAAGACATGTGCTTTTCTTGTACAGTTGTTTGACCAAAGTGCACAGAATTATCAGAAACTGATACAGTCATCAGCTGGAAGACTCACAGATATAGCAGTCGAAGAAGGTCAGTATCATTTAATTTGACTCATAGTTAATATCAGCTACTTAATTGTTTATAATTCTTCACTATAAATTAGTTATCCTTAGTCACCTAATCCAGTGGTCTTAAACTTGATACTAGTTTGATGAACCTTCTCTTATAATAACTAATTTTCAATAATTCTCTGTGGAAAACTAGTATAGTAGGACTATCCCCATACATTTAAAATGAAGGGTCCTTACTTCTAATTTAGAATACTTTTGTTTTTTTTATTTTGTTTGAAGAGGTGAGTTCTGAGAGAGATGAATAATGTTCCCCTTACTTCCCTTCTCAATTCTCTTTTCTTTTATTGTCCTAAGGATAACACTTTACACTTTTAAGGTTATATATTTTTAAGAACATTTTGATACCCTTTATCCAGTTTAGTTTCATTTGATGAAGATTGAGAAAAGTTCTTTGGATACAGTAGTTAAGGAATCATTGGAGAGTAAGAACACATTTTAAGAAAGGTGTTAATAAATCAGTGTCATGGTACAGCCAAGGTCGTGAAGTACCTAAGGGTCATGACCTTTGGTTATTAGTTGAAGGAAATACGGATGTTTAACCTATAGAAGACTTAGAAGGGATATGATGACTCTCATGTTATTTTAAAGTCTGTCACACATTGCAGAAATTTCCTTGGTTCCTTAGCATCAGTGAGTTGAATCTTCAAAGAGGAAAAGTTAGGTTTGATATTAAGAAAATCTTCCTACAATTAAAACCACCCCAAATTAATTCCTCAAAAAAAGCTTCCTTATGAGATATTGAGTTCCTCTTCCCAGAGGTCTTCAAGGAAAGGCTTGTTGAAGATGATGCAGAAGAAACTCATTTATTTTCAGGTGCAGGTTGACCATGAGATGGAATGGAATGAGAAAGCTGTTATGAAATAGTATGTGCCAGGCAAACACTGTGCAAACTCCTGGGATATACTTAGCTAAATAAAAGAGTCCACACTCCCAAAAAGCTCACATTGTAATTGAGGTAGACTACACATCTGGGAGAACTCAGCTTGTGGGTGAAAGGAAAGAATAGATGGTCCTTTGGGTCTATCAACAATGTGGATGACAGGTCACAGGGTCAGGATATACAGCTATGCCTGGAGGACACAGGGGTCCCAGTGTGTATTGGTAAAGTGTTGGTGGTCCCTATCTCCAGGCCCATTGAAGGGTGAGTGTCCATGTCCTTTGAGAGTCAACAGCTGTTACAGAGGGGAAACCCTGACTAGAGCTGGGATGGGCTGGGATGGAGTTCCAAACTGTTGACTCTGTTGCTCCCAAGATCCCTTCCAACTTAGATTGACCTCAGATTCCAACTAAGAAGTATTTTCATTTCATTCAAATAGTGTGATAGAAAGAAAGTTTAGTTTGAAGAAATGGAACACTGAGAACTGATGAAGAAAGAAAGGAAGGAATAAAATATAATTTTTTTAATGGTGGGAAAAGAGCCAATCAGTAAGAGGGAGGGATTGAAGAGAGAAAAAAAGGAAATGAGACCAACTCTTGGAAGAGATAAGCATGGAATTAAAAATAGAAGAAACTCTTGTTACAAAGCAAGACAATTTTTTCCTCAGCTACCAGTGTGAAGGAGAACATGAATCAGAGAGGGGGTTTTGAGACTTTCAGTGGGGGGAAAGGAGTTGACAGAAGATGTTCTCTATTTTCCCAGTAAAGGTCATTTGCTAAAGTGTGTGTTGAAGGTGTTGGAGACTGGAGTAAAAAAAAATTGGAATAACTAGTGATGGGAGTGGGCTAGAATATACCATGAAGGTAAGGTTATTGTATTCATTTTGTTAATGAAGAAACAAGTGCTCTAGGATTTTAAATGATTTGTTCAAAATAGTTAGTAGTAAGACTGGAATTAAACCTAGAAACTTGAGCTCTCTAAATAAGATCAGACTTTTTTCCATTTGTTTCATCTACCAGTTGAAGTTCAACTTTTTTTTCAATTTGTAATTTATTGTTTTTCTTATTTAATCTCTTTATGTTCAGTATTCCAATATACTATCAGTCTTTTCTCATCAGCTTTTTTCTTTCCTCCTCAAGTATCCTATAGACCTCTGGATTTCTCCTGTTCTACTCTCCTATTTCTCCTATTCTACTCTCTACTCTTGTCAAAATCTCCCAGTATAACGTAAGCTCCCTCTGGAGCAACTGTTATTTGAATGGGGGAAAAGAAGGAGTTGACAGAAGATGTTCTCTATTTTTCCAGTAAAGGTCATTTGCTAAAGTATGTGTTTGAAGGTGTTGGAGACTGGAGTAAAGAAAGTTTGGAATAATTAGTGATGGGAGTGGGCTAGAATATACCACGAAGGTAAGGTTATTGAATTGTTTAAAGATTAACTACTGACAGTATTGTAGGTCTTTATATAACTTATCACTTTACTATTATTATCTACTAATATTCTAGTGTTTAGTCTAGTGACTTAATGTCAGCCTTACAATATATCTTTCCTGGTTCTTGTATTCTGTGATAATTTTAATTTAGCTGTAGAAATATACTAGGCATAGTATACACAGTCTTAAAATGATGTATAATTTTCCTCAACTATCTTCATTCCTAGATTAATTAAAGGATATCACTTCTTCCAACTGCCCAGGGAGTTGGTGTTTAGATATTTTAAAAATACAGACTTATTAAATAATAAATATTGAATAAAGATCTGTCCTCATTCAAAAAAATATTGAATGAAAGGGAAAAATAATTTAAGATACAAAAACATGATAAATGGAATAAGATTAAGATAGTAAATTTACATTTAATAAACATTTGTTAAATTCTTAAATGCAATCAAGCAATAAGCGTTTGCTATCATCTAATGTATGTCAGGTACTATGCTTTGGGCAGGAAATATAAAGATACAAATAACAGTTGCTCCATAAGGAGCTTACATTATACAGGGAGATTTTGACAAGAGTAGACAGTAGAATAGGACAGAATTCTATATGATACTTGAGGAGGGAAGAAAAAAGCTGGTGAGAAGAGACTGACAGTGCATTGGAATATTGAACATAAAGAGATTAAATTAAACATAGTAAAAAAAGGTAATATTATTAAAGTTTACTTTATATTTATAATTCACTTTATAGTCACTTCATCTTTTTTATTACTTTGCCATTAATTGAATTCAGCAAATATCAAGTATTTACTATGTGGAAGACAGTTAATTGTAACTGGAGATGCTAAGGAAAATAAAATTATAGTCCTATCTTTCAAGGAGCTTCTGTTCTATTGGGAGGATGCAACACATATGAAGATAAGTACATAAATAATTTGAGGAAGGACAAAACACTTTAATATTAGGGAAATCATGAAGTTTCAGGTAAGATGTGTTATTTCAGCTAAAAGAAGGAAACTTAGTATTTTGAGAGATGAGAGTAGTGGTGATAGGAAATAAAATGCAGAATTTGTAGGATAGCAAGTAGACTAATTTGCCTGAAATACATTCCAGGCTTGAAAGAAATTAAGTTAGGTTGGAGTAAGATTTGAAAGACTTTAAATTCCAGACTGAGGAGTTTGTATTCTATCCTAGAAGCAGTAGGGAGCCAGTGAAGATTCTTGGTCAGATAAGTAGAAAAATAATACCTGATATTTATATAGCACTTAAGTAATATCTTATATTTACATAGCACTTAAAAGTTCTCAGAAAGTGTTTGACATAAGTTTTCTCATTTGAACCTTACAAGTCTAGTAATGCCAGGGAAAAATATGGAGGGCTAAAGATTCAAATAGAATTTGAAAGTCTTCACAAAAAAGACCGACTCTGACCCAGAAGAAATTTTAGGGACAAAAAGTTTATTTAAGTAGTGTGTGTATGTGTGTGTATGTGTGTGTATGTGTTCCAAGAAGAAAAGGAGCCATTAGGAGATAAGTAGTAAAGAAGAGCAGAATAGGCTGAAAGGTTATTTAGAGGATCATGTTTCCCCAGAGCCAGTTGCCTTTCCAAAGAAAGACAAACAACTCAGCTAAGGAATGTGTGAGCTTTTAAAGGGAGCAGAAAGATGAGGTGATTTAGATATATGTTGACGGAGGCAATAACTTAGAGTGTAGGGAGGAGATAATTTGGTATATGTAGATGAGGGGTGGTAGGTCAAAGACTTAATCAACTGAGTTTCTTCTTTTGGAAGGAAGACAATACATAAGGGAAGATGGAAAGTGGGGGCAGAAGACCATGCATTGTTTACAGCTAATGTCCTGGAAGTGAAATAAAAGCTTGGTTGAAAACAAAATAAGGTGAAAGCTCATCAGAATCCAGGATGTTCCTATTACAAAGTCTCAAGTTTCCATTGGTAGGAAGTCAAAATGATGACTTAGGTAGAGGCATCATAGTTTGAAGCTAGTAGAGTTTTAGTTAGGGATAGAATAAATCAAGAGTTCACTTATTAGAGTACTAGGTTCCTAAAGTAGACTCAGGTGGGTAGACATGGCATGGATTAGAGTAGTACTTGAGAATTGATCAGGGCATTAAGACAAACTTTGGGAGGTTAAGTGGGTCATGGATGATAATCCAGCAAAGGACACTCAAGAAGCAGTGTTTAAAATGATTGGAAGAGAATTAGGAGAGGGCAATTTCACAAAAGCCCAAAGGAAAGATAATATTCAAGAACAGGAAATAACAATAATGTCAGAAATTGTAGAAAAACAAGAAGGATGAAGATAGAATATAGGCAATTGCATTTAGCAATTAAAATGTAGAAATAAAACTAAAATTTATTAAAGAAGTTGCAACACATAAGAAAATGGTAGGTTAAGAAAGATAGAGACAAAAGAATAGTTAAGCTGAGTTTAACTAGACCAGCTAGTCAGAGAAGACTGACCCTGAGCAGAGATCCCACCCAGATTTTTATAGACTTTTTCTTATCCTGAGGGCGAAAGGTGGATTCCCTTCCCCTTTACAGGACCAGGAATTAGGTAGAGAGTGAAGACTAAGGAGATCAGGATATAAATTTTACATTAAACAATGAATCATTTATAGTCAATTTACATCAAGAATGGGGATCTCCACTCAATTTGACAAGATTAGCAGCTTTTAAGATTACAAATTTTGTTTCTGTTACAATCATAATTCTCTGTATCTTTTCCATTTGCATCTCAAGAGTAGGAAACCTCCACCCAGTTTAACAAGATCTGTTAGTTCACAATTCTTTTCATCTTTCCCTGCATCAATAAAATCACTAGTAATGTTACAAAGACTAGTTTTAGCTAAGTAGTAGAGTTATTTCAAAGGTCTAAGAAATTAATAAAACATGAAATAATGGAAGAAATGACTAAATAGCTCTTTTTAAGAGAATGATTGTGAAGAGTAGGAGAGATATAGGATAATAGTTTGAGATGGGGGTGGCTAGGTGGCACAGTGGATAGAGCACCAGCCTTGGAGTCAGGAAGACCGACCTGAGTTCAAATCTGACCTCAGACACTTAATAATTACCTAGCTGTGTGGCCTTGGGCAAGTCATTTAACCCCATTGCCTTGCAGAGTGATGATGACTGGATCAATTGGAAGTTTTTAAAGTTGGGAAAAAAACCTAAGTATACTTGTGAGCAGAAGGAAAGAAGCCAGGAATTGAGAAGAAATTGAAAATTTAGGGGAGAAAGTTATGGGTAATGATGAGATCAGGACAATTAACAAACATTAATCTCCTACTATATGATAGGTTCTATACTAAGCCCTGGAAATTCAAAGAAAGATAAAAGACAATCCCAGTTCTTTTTTTTTTCTGAAGGTAATATGTACAATTTATTATATATAGTTAAATAGCAAGCAGTATAAAATATGAAGGTATATAGTTTTGTGGAGAATTATCTGTATTCTGCTATGCATAAAAAATTATTTCATTAAGTTCAGAATAAAAAACATTAAAGGTAAAGCATAGTGATTATTTGCCTCCTAGTTTTTATTTTATTTCAGTTGAGCACTTAAGAGACTGGATGACCACTTGTGACATTGATGGGGATTTCTATTCTGGTATGGATTGAGCTCTATTACATCTGCTTCCTTTTGTTTTGCATTTTTACAAGTTTTTACTTAATATTTTTTATCAAAACCATGTCAAAATTCAACAAGTATCAATTTTTCCATATATTTATGTAATATATATGTATATATGATATTTATGAGGTTTTCCTATGACAAAGTGATTATTAAAAGTGCATAGCTTGTAGTTCCAACACTGCCTTGCTTTTAGATGATCCCTCTGGATCATCATTTTGGTTTTTTTTGGGGGTATTTAAAAATGTTTCATTGCTGTATTTTTTTAATCATTATCACTACCAGCTTCCTCATCTCCCTCACTGACTTATAATAATAAAAGCTTTCTAACAAAGTAGTCAAGCAGAACATGCACATTATCCAAGCCTAAAAGTTTGGTTTCATTCTGAACCTCTAGTACTTTTTTCCATCATAATTTTCTCTACAACCCTTACTGTTCCATGTAACAAGGACAAAAGATAATTGACTAATATAGCAATTCTGTCTACACCTACCACATACCGTATCCATGGAATTCTGATCTCTCAGTCTAAACTTGGTCATTGCATTCACTTTTACTTGTCTTTTTGTCTAGTTTTAAAATATATATTTCATATTGTTTTCCCTAGTTCCCTAGTTCTTTCATTGTCAGTTTATACATGTTTTCCCACATATTCTGAATCCCTCATTTTATAATTCAGTAATATTCCACCACATTCATATATTTCAATTCAGTCTTCTCCCAGTTGATGATGAACACACATTTTGCTTTTCAATTTTTTGCTGTAATAAAGTGTTGTTATACTTTGGTATTTGTAGGTCCTTTAAGTTTTTTTACTTCTTTAGGACATGTACCCAATGTCAGGATTAAGTCAAAGGATATGGATTAATAACTTTTTTCAAATCTAATTTGTTTTCTAGGAACAATCAAACTGAATCACAGTTTGTGTAGCTAAATCCCTCCAGTTCTTTTGTTATTTTTTAGTCATCTTTGACTCTTTGTGATCCCATTTGGGGTTTTCTGCATTGGAATAGTTTGCCATTTCCTTCTCCAGCTGTTTTTTTTTAAGATTTTATTTGAGTTTTACAATTTTTCTCCCAATCTTACCTCCCTCCCCCACCCCACCCCCCCACGGAAAGCAATCTCTCAATCGTTATTTTGTTTCCATGTTACACATTGATCCAAATTGAGTGTGTTGAGAGAGAAATCATATTGTAGGATTCTGGTTTTTAATCCACTCTGCTATTCTCTTACGTTTAAGGGAGAGTTCATCCCATTCACATTCAAAGTTATGATTACTAATTCTTTATTGCCCTCCATGCTTTCTTCCCTCTGTTTGTATTTTCCCCCTTTCCCCCCCTTTATCTGTATTCCCCAGTATTTTGTTTCTGAATATCACCCCCTTCAGTGTGTTTGCCCTCCTATCACTTCCTCTTCTTTCTTTCCCCTTCCCTTCCTTTTGTTAGTTCCCCTTTTCCCCCTCCCCCTCCCTTTCTCCATCCCCATTCCCCTTTTCCCCTTTTAATACTCGAAATAGATGTTTTTTAAGTTAACTAAGTATGTGTAAGTTGACTTTAAGCCAAGTCTGATGAGAAGATTCAGGTGTTTCTCATCTCCTCCCTTCTTCCCCTCTATTACCATAGGTATTTTGTACTTCTTAGTGTAATGAGATTTACCCCCACTCAATCCCTTCCCTCCTCCCATCTCCTTCCTATTCCCCTTTTTAAGGAGGTAGTGTTTTTAAAAGTCATTCTGAGTCATAGAAAATTCTGAGTATCCAACACTTCTAGCTAAGTACATTCTATCTAATAGAGTTAAAATTCTTGAGAGTTATTAGTCTTTCTCCCAAGTGGGGATAAAGCCAGTTACATCCCATTGGATAGCAGTCTCATGGATAGGTCATGAATGTCCATCACTTCTGGCTAAGTATATTCTCTCTGTTAGAGTTACAATTCTCAAGATTTATGAGGATCTTTTTCCCCAAGCTGGGATAAAGCCAATTTCAACTTGTTGGATAGCAGGTTTTTTTTTTCCTTTTACCACCCCCCCCCTTATTTATTTATTTTTACCTTTTCATGTGTCTCTTGAACCTTCTGTTTGATGTCCAAATTTTCTATTTAGCTCTGGTCTTTTCATCAGGAAGTTTTGGAATTCTTCCATTTTGTTGAATGTCCATCTTTTTCCCTGGAAGAGAAGGCTCAGCTTTGCGGGATAGTAGATTCTTGGCTGCATTCCAAGCTCCCTTGCTCTTTGAAATATCTCCTTCCTGGCCCTTCAGTCCCTTAATGTTGATGCAGCCAGGTCCTATGTAATCCTTACTGTGGCTCCTTGAGATTTAATTTCTGGCTGTTTGCAGGATTTTCTTTTGTTATCTGATAGTTCTGGAATTTGGCTACAACGTTCCTTGGTGTTTTCATTTTAAGACCTTTTTCTGGAAGGGAATGATGTATTCTTTCAATAACTACTTTGCCCTCTGGTTGCATGATATCAGGGCACTTTTCCATACTAGATCTGGTAATATTAAGTCCAGGCTTTTTTTCTCTTCAATGTTTTCAGGAAGTCCAGTAATTTTCAGGTTGCCCCTTCTTGACCTATTCTCAAGGTCAGTGGTTTTGCTGATGAGGTATTTTACATTTTCTTCTATTTTTTTCTATTTTTGAATTTTGTTTGACAGGTTCTTGCTGTCTCATGAAGTCACTAGTTTCTGCAGACTCCATTCATTTTTCTAGGGAGGAGTTTTTTCATTAACCTTTTGCAATTCCTTTTCCAATTGGTCAATTCTACTTTTGAAAGAGCTTTCCATTTGACCAATTGAGGTTTTGAGAGAATTATTTTCTTTTTGCATTTGCCCAATTGAGGATCTGAGATATTTATTCTCATTTTGTATTTGTCCAATTGTATTTTCTAAGAATTTGTTTTCTTGATGCAAGGTATTAATCTTCTCTCGGGTTTCTTTTGCCAAATTTTCCAATGGATTTTTAAACTCCTTCCTTATTGCTTCAGGGGAGTCTTTCTATACTAGAGACCAGATCATATTCTCCTCAGAGGTTCTAGGTCTCTCTGAGTTAGGGTCTTTTCCTTCCAAGAATTTCTCTATGGATCCACCTTTTTGCTGACCCTTCTTCATTTTGCTAAGACCTGAGTTGGGGAGGGGCTGGTTCACAGGGGTTTGGGGTCACTAGAGGCTTTCCTCACTGAGTGCAATTTCTCTGGCTGGCCAGTAGGAGGTGTTGGTTACTTTCTCAAGAATGTCTGTGACCTTGATTGAGGCCTTCTCCCTTTGCTTGGAGGGAGGGGTTGAAGCTATTGAATCCTTTTGCCTTCAATCAGTGGTGGGCTTTACCCTGGCCTGAGGTCATTCCTGTGCCTATTGTCAGCTGGGCTGGTTCTTCTGCTCACACACCTGTGCCTGAGGCAGAAGTAGTCTGCAATTGTTTGTTCTGGGAAGAGGCCTCAACTGCAGTGGAGGCATGGACTCAGAGTTCCTCAGACCGGAGGAGCCCAGGGGTGGTGTCTGCAGCTCTCCTGCACTGGAACTCTCACCCCAGCCCTGTCAGCAAACTCCAGAGGGTCAATGCCAACACCAGTGCCTCTACTCCCTAGCTGACTCAAGCCCCCTTGGTCTATCCCCACCTCCGATCCAGCAAGTCCATCTCTCAGGCTCTCAGGCTCCCTGGCTCCAATTCAGCCACTAATCTGGCTGATCCGCCCTCTGTGCCCAGACTCACCCGCCTGAACTCACCCACAGCTGCAGAAGACAAATCCTGAGGTAGATGTTCTTTCTCCTGGCTTTTCTTTCTAGGTTTTGTGGGTCAGATTTCTGTTAAGAGGTTTGTTTCATATGATAGATGGGGAAAGATCATTAGACTTTAGAACTGTGCCTGTCTTCTCTCCGCCATCTTGGCCAGAAGTCCGACAATCCCTGTTCTTAAGGAATTAATAGTCTAGGGACACTAATGCATTGTTGTAGTTGTAAACTGATTCAACCTTTTGGAGATCAATTTGGAATCACACCCAAAGGACAATGCCTTATGATCCAGTAGTACCACTACTAGCTCTGTATCCCAAAGAGATGACAAAAAAGGGTAAAAAAAACCCACATAAATACAAAAATGTTTTTGGCAGTCTTTTCATGGTGGCAAAGAATTGGAAATTGATCCCCATCAGATTGGGGAATGAATGAACAAACTGTGATATATGAATGTGATTATTGTTCTTTAAGAAATCATGAGGGAGGGGCAACTAGGTAGCATAGTGGATAGAGTGCCAGTTCTAGAGTTAGGAGGACCTGAGTTCAAATTTGGCCTCAGACACTTAATATTTACTTAGCTGTGTGACCTTGGGCAAGTCACTTAACCCTATTGCCTTGCAAAAATTTTTAAAAATAAAAAACAGAAATCATAAGGGACAGGTCTTTAGAATAGCTTGGAAATACTTGTATGAACTGATTCTAAGTGAAGTGAACAGAACCAGAAAAACATTATACATGGTAACAGTAACATTGGGTGATGATCAACTATGATGGACTTGTTCATTGCAAAGTACAGTATCCTAAGATGATACTAAAAAACATGTGATGGATACCATTCATATCCAGAGAAGGAGTTTAAATGCAGACCAAAGCTTATTATCTTCAATTTTTAAAACTTGTCATATATTTTTTTCTTGCTAATGTTTCTCCCCCCATATCAATTAGATTCTTCTTTCACAACACAATGAAGATGGATATTTGTTTAATATAGTTATACACATATAACCTATATTAGATTACTTTCTGTCAGGGGGAGGGAGAGAGAGAGTAAAGAAGGGGGGGGGAAGGTGAAACTCAAAATCTTACCAAAAAATGATTGTTGAAAGCTGTATTTGCATGTAGTTGGAAAATAAATAAATAAAATTAATAAAAAAAAAAAAAGGAGCTCACAATCCTAAGGAGAGAAAGAGCACATGCAAACAGCTATGTAAAACCAAGCTTGTGCATGGTTGAGATATCACATAATGAGAATTAAAAAGATTGATAAATCAGGAGGTCAAGGTGTTTGAGGATAAAAAAAGTAAAGGCCTTAAGTGTACAGATATTCCAAGCAATGGAAAGGAAGACCATAAGCCAGATACTGAACTTGGAAAGGAGGGAAAATGACCTAAAGACCAGAAACTTATTTTCACAGGGTTTTGAATAGAGTGACAGATAGATTGAATGACCCTCAAAAAGAGAAGAATTTACTCTGTAAAATAGTACAGGGAGGCTCTATATGTGGCAGGGAAGAGGAATTGGTCTACCCCAATGTGTTATGAGGCATGAGAGAACACATGCCTAGTACTGAAGATGACCAGGGCTACATTGTCTTCTGGGAAAGAGACATGGTTTGTAATTCTGTAATTTTCAAATACATATATATATATATATATATATATATATATATATATATATATATGTGTGTATATATATAAAATTGAAAGAACAGGGTACAAAGAACAGGTCAGAATAGAGACTTGAGAGGGATTTGGGCTAAGGTAAAAGGAGATAAATGAGTGTGGGATGATAACAGAGGAAGAGGACTTTAAGCCATCAGCAGTTTAGAATCATAAGAATTAGATATGAAAGAAGTATTAATTTGTTTGCCATTGATTGGAACTTTCCAGTGAATTGAATTTCTCCTACTCAAGGATCTTAATGATGATGGCCATCTAGAACTCATTTAGCAGCAGTTCATTTAACTCTTTCCAAGATGGCATAGGATGACATACAGTTAGAAATATAACACAGTAGTAGAGTAATGGGATTTATAATCAGGAAGACCTGTGTTCAAATCTAGCCTCAAATCTAGCTGTGTAACCTTAGGCAAATCACTTAACCTTTACTGATTTATTTTCCTCATATGAAAAGTGGGAATAATAGTATCTATCTCCAAGAGTTGTTGTGAGAATACAATGAAATAATATTTGTAAAGCACTTTGCAAACCTTAAAGTACTGTATAAGTAGCTATCATCATCATCATCATC
This sequence comes from Macrotis lagotis, assembly GCF_037893015.1. Classification (NCBI taxonomy): domain Eukaryota; kingdom Metazoa; phylum Chordata; class Mammalia; order Peramelemorphia; family Peramelidae; genus Macrotis; species Macrotis lagotis. The sequence continues at coordinate 374,098,971 of NC_133658.1, forward strand.
ACCATCATCACCATCCTTTCCATAGAACATTTGCTTGGTTCCTGGCTTGGTCTCATGTTTGGGAGCCTGTTTCTTGTTGAAGAGTTGGTGGTAAGAAACCTGGAGTTTAGGTGATTTTCATGGTTATGGAGGACTGAGTGAGGTGTTTTTATCATATAACTTAGTGAAGCCAAGTACCTCTGTGCCATATGTTAGAGCTTGCAAATACAGTCTCTGAACACTCATTGATAAGGATGGACATTAATGTGACAAAGCAAGGCGGACTTGATGCAATCTAAATATTTTTCTGGATTAAAATTGATTTACAGATTCCATCTGAGAGCAAAAATTGATATAGTCCCAGTCTTCCACAAAAGGTGATTTAATTTTTTTAAATTAATTTTTATTAAAGATATTAATTGAGTTTTACAATTTCCCCCCCAATCTTGCTTCCCTCCCCCCACCCCCACCCCCACTGAAAGCACTCTGTCAGTCTTTATTTTGTTTCCATGTTGTACCTTGATCCAAATTGGGTGTGATGAGAGAGAAATCATATCCTTAAAGAAGAGAAGAGAAGTCTCAGAGGTAACAAGATCAGACAATAAGATATCTGTTTTTTTCTAAATTAAAGGGAATAGTCCTTGAACTTTGTTCAAACTCCACAGCCCCTTATATGGATACAGATGGCACTCTCCTTTGCAGACAGCCCAAAATTGTTCCTGATTATTGCACTAATGGAGTGAGCAAGTCCTTCAAGGTTAAACATCACTGCCATGTTGTTGTTAGGGTGTACAGTGTTTTTCTGGTTCTGCTCATCTCACTCAGCATCAGTTCATGCAAATCCCTCCAGGTCTCCCTGAAATCCCGTCCCTCCGGGTTTCTAACAGAACAATAGTGTTCCATCACATACATATACCACAGTTTGCTAAGCCATTCCCCAATTTGAAGGACATTTACTTGATTTCCAATTCTTTGCCACCACAAACAGGGCTGCTATAAATATTTTTGTACAAGTAATGTTTTTACCCTTTTTCCTCATCTCTTCAGGGTATAGACCCAGTAGTGGTATTGCTGGGTCAAAGGGTATGCACATTTTTGTTGCCCTTTGGGCATAGTTCCAAATAGCTCTCCAGAAGGGTTGGATGAGTTCACAAATCCACCAACAGTGTAATAGTGTCCCAGATTTCCCACAACCCTTCCAACAATGATCATTATCCTTCCTGGTCATATTGGCCAATCTGAGAGGTGTGAGGTGGTACCTCAGGGAAGCTTTAATTTGCATTTCTCTAATAATTAGTGATTTAGAGCATTTTTTCATAGGGCTATGGATTGCTTTGATCTCCTCATCTGTAAATTGCCTTTGCATATCCTTTGACCATTTATCAATTGGGGAATGGCTTTTTGTTTTAAAAATATGGTTCAGTTCTCTGTATATTTTAGAAATGAGTCCTTTGTCAGAATCATTAGTTGTAAAGATTGTTTCCAAATTTACTCCATTTCTTTTGATCTTGGTTACAGTGATTTTATCTGTGCAAAAGCTTTTTAATTTAATGTAATCGAAATCATCTAATTGGTTTTTGGTAATGTTCTCCAATTCTTCTTTAGTCATAAACTGCTCCCCTTTCCATAGATCTGACAGGTAAACTAGTCCTTGATCTTCTAATTTGCTTATAGTATTGTTTTTTTATGTCTATGTCCTGTAACCATTTGGATCTTATCTTGGTAAAGGGTGTGAGGTGTTGGTCGAATCTAAGTTTCTTCCATACTAACTTCCAGTTATCCCAGCAGTGTTTATCAAAGAGGGAGTTTTTATCCCAATGGCTGGACTCTTTGGGTTTATCAAACAGCAGATTACTATAATCATCTCCTACTTTACACCTAGTCTATTCCACTGGTCCACCACTCTATTTCTTAACCAGTACCAAACAGTTTTGATGACTGATGCTTTATAATATAATTTTAGATCAGGTAGGGCTAAACCACCTTCTTTTGCAGTTTTTTTTTTTCATTAAATCTTGGCAATTCTTGACTTTTTATTTCTCCATATGAATTTACTTAGAATTTTTTCTAACTCATTAAAGTAATTTTTTGGATAGTTTAGTTTTAGTTTTGGCAGAATTGTTATTTTTATTATATTAGCTCTACCTATCTGTGAGCAATTGATATTTGCCCAGTTATTTAAATCTGATTTAATTTGTGTGAGAAGTGTTTTATAATTGTTTTCAAAAAGATTCTGAGTCTGTCTTGGCAAATAGATTCCCAAATATTTTATATTGTCTGAGGTCACTTTGAATGTGATTTCTCTTTCTAGCTCTTCCTGCTGTATCTTGCTAGACATATATAGAAAAGTTGAGGATTTATGAGGGTTTATTTTATAACCTGCAACTTTGCTAAAATTGCTAATTGTTTCCAGTAGTTTTTTGGATGATTTCTTGGCATTCTCTAGATAGACCATCATGTCATCTGCAAAGAGTGAGAGTTTTGTCTCTTCCTTCCCAATTCTAGTTCCTTCAATTTCTTTTTCTTCTCTAATTGATGACACTAACATTTCTAATACAGTATTGAATAGTAGTGGTGATGATGGGCACCCTTGTTTCACCCCTGATCTTATTGGGAATGCCTCTAGCCTCTCCCTATTGAATATAATGCTTGTTGATGGTTTCAGATAGATACTGCTAATTATTTTAAGGAACAGTCCATTTATTCCTACACTCTCTAGTGTTTTTAATAGGAATAGATGCTGTATTTTGTCAAAAGCTTTTTCAGTATCTATTGATATGATCATATGATTTCTGATAGGTTTGTTGTTGATATAATTGAGTATACTAACAGTTTTCCTAATATTGAACCAACCCTGCATTCCTGTAATAAATCCTACTTGATCATAATGTATTATCCTAGTGATAACTTGTAATCATTTTGCTAAGATATTACTTAGGATTTTTGCATCTATATTCATCAGGGAAATAGGTCTATAATTTTCTTTCTCTGTTTTAACTCTTCCTGGTTTAGGTAACAGCACCATATTGGTTTCATAGAAAGAGTTGGGCAGAGTTCCATCTTTCCCTATTTTTCCAAAGAGTTTATATAGAATTGGAACCAATTGTTCCTTAAATGTTTGGTAGAATTCACTTGTGAATCCATCAGGCCCTGGAGATTTTTTTTAGGGAGTTCAATAATCGCTTGTTGAATTTCTTTTTCTGAGATCGGGTTGTTTAGGTATTTAATCTCTTCTTCATTTAACCTGGACAACTTATATTTTTGTAAATGTTCATACATTTCACTTAGATTATCAAATTTATTGGCATAGAGTTGGGCAAAATAATTTCAAATTATTACTTTAATTTCTTCCTCATTGGTCGTGAGTTCACTTTTTTGATTTATGATACTAGCAATTTGGTTTTCCTCTTTTTTTAATCAAATTGACCAGAGGTTTATCAATTTTATTAGTTTTTTCATAATACCAACTTTTGGTTTTATTTATTAATTCAATAGTTTTTTGTTTTCAATTTTATTAATTTCTCCTTTAATTTTTAGAATTTCTACTTTGGTACTTAATTGGGGATTTTTGATTTGTTCTTTCTCTAATTTTTTTAGTTGCATGTTTAGGTCATTGATTTCCTCTTTCTCCAATTTATTCATGTAAGCATTTAGAGCTATAATATATCCCCCGAGAGTCACTTTAAATGAATCCTATAGGTTTTGGTATGTTGTTTCATTATTATCATTATCTAGGTTAAAATGGTTAATTCTTTCTATAATTTGTTTTTTTGTCCACTAATTTTTTAAAATGAGGTTATTCAGTTTCCAATTTGTTCTGGGTCTATATCTCCTTGGCCCAGTATTGCATATGACTTTTATTGCCTTGTGATCTGAGAAAGATTGTATTCACTATTTCTGCCTTTCTGCAGTTGATCATTAGGTTTTTATGTCCTAGTACATGGTCAATTTTTGTATAAGTTCCATGTACTGCAGAGAAAAAGGTATATTCCTTTCTATCCCCATTTAGTTTCCTCCATAAGTCTACCATATCTAATTTTTCTAACAATCTATTTACCTCCTTAACTTCTTTCTTGTTTATTTTATGATTCGATTTATCTAGATCTGATAGCAGGAGGTTGAGGTCTCCCACTAGTAGAGTTTTGCTGTCTATGTCTTCCTGTAGTTCTTTCAGCTTCTCCTCTAAGAATTTGGATGCTGTCCCACTGGGTGCATATATATTCAATATTGAAATGACTTTATTGTCTTTGGTACCTTTTAGGAGGATTAAGTTTCCTTCCTTATCTGTTTTAACACTATCTATTTTTGCTGCTGCTTTGTCTGAGATAAGGATTGCTCCCCTGCTTTTTTTTACTTCAGCTGAAGCAAAATATATCTTGCTCCAACCTTTTACCTTTACTCTATATGTATCTCTCTGCTTCAAATGAGTTTCTTATAAGCAGCATATTGTAGGATTCTGGTTTTTAATCCACTCTGCTATTCACTTACATTTTAAGGGAGAGTTCATCCCATTCACATTCAAGGTTATGATTACTAATTCTTTATTGCCCTCTGTGCTATCTTCCCTCCATTTGTATTTTTCCCCTTTCTCCCCCCTTTCTCCATATTCCCCAGTATTTTGTTTCTTAATACCACCCCTTTCAGTGTGTTTGCCCTCCTATATCACACCCTCCTCTTTCTTTCCCCTTTCACTTTTTCCCTTTTCCCTTTCCTTCCTTTTGTTATTTCCCTTTTTTCCCCCACTCCCCTTCCCTTTCTCCACCCCCCTCCCCTTTTCCCCTTTTAATACTTGAAGGGTTAGATGTTTTATAAGTTAACTGAGTATGTGTAGGTTGACTTTAAGCCAAGTCTGATGAGAAGAAGATTCAGGTGTTTCTCATCTGCTCCCTTCTTCCCCTCTATTACTATAGGGTTTTTTGTACCTCTTAGTGTCATGAGATTTACTCCCATTCAATCCCCTCCCTCCTTCAGTCTCTTTCCTGTTCCCCCTTTTTAAGGAGGTAGTGTTTTTTAGATCATTCTATCTAAGTCATAGAAAATTCTGAGTGTCTGTCCCTTCTAGTTCAATATATTCTATTGAATAGAGTCAAAATTCCTGAGAGTTATTAGGGTCTTTCTCCCAAGTGGGGTTAAAGCCAGTTACATCTCTTTAGAGATAGCAGTCTCATGGATAGGTCATGAATGTCCATCATTTCTGGTTGGGTGTATTCTCTCTGTTAGAGTTACAGTTCTCAAGATTTACGAGAATCTTTTCCCCCCATGCTAGGATATAGCCAGTCTCAACTTACTGGATTGCATTTTTTTTCCTTTTACCACCACCTTTTTTTTTTTTTACCGTTTCATGTGTCTCTTGAACCTCCTGTTTGATGTCCAAATTTTCTGTTTAGCTCTGGTCTTTTCATCAGAAATTTTTGGAATTCTTCCATTTCATTAAATGTCCATCTTTTTCCCTGGAAGAGAAGGCTCAGCTTTGTGGGAAAGCAGATTCTTGGCTGCATTCCAAGCTCCCTTGCTCTTCGAAATATCTTGTTCCAGGCCCTTCGATCCCTTAATATTGATGCAGCCAGGTCCTGCGTGATCATTACTGTGGCTCCTTGATATTTAAATTGTTTCCTTCTGGCTGCTTGCAGGATTTTTTCTTTTATCTGATAGTTATGGAGTTTGGCCACAACATTCCTTGGTGTTTTCATTTTAGCATCTTTTTCTGGTGGAGATCAATGTACTCTTTCAATAACTACTTTGCCCTCTGATTCCATGATATCAGGGCAGTTTTCCTTCACTAGATCCTGTAATATTAAGTCCAGGCTTTTTTTCTCTTCAATGTTTTCAGGAATCATGGAGTCATTAGTTTTTGTAGACTCCATTCTTTTTTGGGGGGTGGAGTTTTTTTCATTAACCTTTTGCAGCTCCTTTTCCAATTGGTCAATTCTACTTTTGAAAGAACTTTCCATTTGACCAGTTGTGGTTTTGAGAGAATTAATTTATTTTTGCATTTGCCCATTTGAAGGTCTAAGAGAATTATTCTCATTTTGTATTTGTCCAATTGTACTTTCTAAGGTTTTGCTTTCTTGTTGCAAGGTATTAATTGTCTCTTCCAAATTTTTAAGCTCCTTCCTTATTTCTTCAAGGAAGTCTTTCTGTGCTGAAGAGCAGATTGCATTCTCTTCAGAGGTTCCAGGTCTCTCTGAGTTAGGATCTTTCCCTTCCAAGAATTTTTCTATGGATCCACCTTTCCACTGACCCTTCTTCATTTTGCTAAGACCTGAGTTGGGGAGGGGCCTGGTTCACCTAGGCTTTGAATCGCTTAAGGCTTTACTCACTGAGTGCAGTTCATCTGGATGACCAGTAAGAGGTGCTGTTGCTTTCTCTGGAGTGTCTGTGACCTTGATTGGGGCCTTCTCATATTGCTTGAAGGGAGGGGTTGGAGCTATTGAATTCTTTTGCCTTCAGTGAATGGTGGGCTTTACCCTGGCTTGAGGTCATTCCTCAGCTGGGCCCACCCGAATTGGGCCAAAGCTGTGCTGGAGACAAATCCTGAGGTAGATGGCTTTTCTTTCTGGGTTTTGTGGGTTGGAATTCTTTTAAGAGATTTGTTTCATGTGATAGATGGGGAAGAGATCAGGAGACTTTTAGAACTGTGCCTGTCTTCTCTCCACCATCTTGGCTGGAAGTCCACAAAAGGTGATTTAAAAAGAATATGTTAAGTACTGGGTTAGAATCATTTAGACACTCACAACCCCCCACCCTCACCCCCCACACACAAATTAGTCTAGTAATTTGTGGAGACATGAGACACTGTGGTACCATGACACAGAGGAGGTGTAGCCTTTAATACCTTCTATGTATGTCTATTCCTTTTATATGCCCTAATAGAGATACCATTCCCAAGACTTACAAATATCATCTTCCCATTTGGTATATAAACAGTTCATTCTTATTGAATAACATTTTTTTGTTTTTTTCTTTCCTTCTTACTTTTTTTATATACTTCTTTTGAGAATTATTTTTGAAGTTTGAGTTTTCTGTTCAGCTCTGGTCTTATCATCAGGAAAGTTTGGAAGTCTTCTATTTCATCGAATTTCTATCTTTTCCCCAGAATGAATATTCTCAGTTTTGCTGGATAGTTGATTCTTACTTGTAGTCCAAGATCCTTTGCTTTCTAGAATGTATCATATTCCAAGCCCTTCAGTCCTTCAGTGTTAAAATTGCTAAGTCCTGTATTATTCTGACTGTCACTCCTTGGTATTTGAATTCTCTCTTTCTGGTTTCCTACAGTATTTTATCCTTCCCTGATCTGATAATCCTAGAATTTGACTATTATACTCCTGGTAGTTTTCATTTTTTGGATCCCTTAAAAGAGGTGATCAGTGGATTCTTTTGATTGCAATTTTATCCTCTGGTTCTAGATTTCAGGCCTGTTTTTGATGATTTCCTGAAAGATGTTGTTATGACTTTCAGGTAGTCCAAAACTTTTAAAATTGTCTCTCCTGGAGCTATATTTTAGGTCAATCCTTTTTCCAGTGAGGTATTTTAACATTTTCTTCACTTTTGTTCAGTCTTTTGGTTTTGTTTGACTGATTCTTGATGCATTCAAGAGTCATTAGCTTCTCCTTTCCCAATTTTGAGTTTTGAGTAGTTATTTAGTTAACTTTTGTACCTTTTCCATTTGGCCATGTTTACTTTTAAAGGAGTTGTTTTCTTCAGTGGACTTTTTTCCATTTGGTCAATTCATTTTAGTTTTGTTTTTTTGTTTTTTGTTTTTTGCAGTGGTCACACAACTAGGTAATTATTAAGTGTCTGAGGTCAGATTTGAACTCGGGGCCTCCTCACTCCAGGGCTGGTTGCTGTATCTATTGCAACACCTAGCTGCCCTGGTTATTTCATCTTTTCTAATAAGTAATGCTTTAGAGTAATTTTTCATATGATTATGGATCACTTTGATCTCCTCATCTGTAAATTGCCTTTGCACATCCTTTGACCATTTGTCAATTGGGGAATGGCTTTTTTTAATTCATTTTTTAAGGAATTGTTTTCTTCAGTCAGTTTTTGTGCTTCCTTTTCCAAGCTGTTGACTTTCTCTTGTATAATCCTTATTTCTTTCCCCAATTTTTCTTCTACCTCTCTTACTTGAGAGGTAGAGTTCTTCCAAGTTGACTTTTTCGCTTGAGTCCAGTTTCCCCTCTGGGGCTTCACATAGTTTGCCTGTGTCCTCTTCTGAATTAATATTTTTATTTTCTTTGTCACCTTAGTATAGGCAATACTTTTTTCTTATATTTTACTCATTTTTAGACTATTTTGTAGATTTTAAATTTGAGCTCTGCTTTGCGGGACACTTACCCAAAGCTTATTGTGCTGGGGACCAGAGGTTCACGGCCACTGGTTTTTCATGCTGAAGGCTTAAGTGATTGTGATTTGTTCCCTCTGCTGGAGTGCCCCAGACTAGACAACCTGTTCTGCCAGAGTTCCAGGGTTTGCAATATGCCTTCTGCACTGGGACTGGAGCACTGGTTATTCTGCCACTGCCCTGTTGAACCAGGACCAAAGGGTCTTAGTTGCTTATCTGTGCTATGGCTAAGAGTCTCCTGCTGGTTTGCCTTTATCATGCCTGCTCTCCTCTTTATCTGAGTGAGACAGAGCTTTCCTGAAGTCCTTCTAAGATAGCTTAAGCCGGAAAATTGTTCCATTCCATCTGTTTCTGGGTTTTGTCACTCCAAAATTCATTTAGACGTTTGATTTAACATTGTTTTTGAAGGAAACAGGAGAGTGCTCTCAATTTCCTGATTTAACTTCCAATTTTGGGTCAACCTCTTCTCTAGCCTATTTCTTAATTTGTAACTTTATGTTAAAGTTAAATTTTTCTCCTGGAGTATAGGGAATGTCCAAGGTTCAAGCCTTTCCTACTATTTTCAGAGCTTTCTGTGGAGTTCTGTAGATTTTTTTCCATGCTTCTAAGATTGTATGATCTAAGGAGAGTTGTGATCTCTAGATTCATGCTCTGACTTTTGTCCAGGAAGGGACCTTGTTCCTCTTTTGCTATTAGCATGAGCACACCTCCTGGCCCTTTGATTTTGACCAGAGCCCTCACCTTTTTGCAGCCTTAATTGATAGTGTTCCCCTCTGTCTTGGAATTGAGATCAAGATCCCTACACCATAAGCATTTCTCTTCCTACTGGGATTAGGACCTTGACTCCTGCTGTCCTGTGAACACAGTTGCTGTCTCTTTCTTTGGCCCTCTGACTGCAACCCAGAACTGTTTATGGGCAATGCAGCAGGGTCCTGAACCCAGCACCAGTAAAGGTTCCCCTGCAATCTTCTTGAGACTGGTCTCAGTGACCACTTTCATTGAGTTGAGAGCTATGAAAGTTGCTGCTGCTTTCATTGCAGCCACTCCCAAGGTCTGGCTTGTGCTTCTTGAGCTTTATCCCAGCATTAAGCTACATTTTAATCTACCTATCTGTACTATCATCCAGCCTAAAACTACATCTTATTCACAAGAATAATGGGAGAAATTTGATCATATATCTTGCTGAATCTAACAACCTTTTCAAAAAAGTAAATTAGGTTAAAGAGACCATTTTCATGTTGTATTTGTATTCACACTAGGTAATGTGGTGCCTGGCATATAATAGGCATTTAACAAATACTTGTTGAATGAATTGACTATAACTTGGAGAATGATTGTTTTATGAAAAGAAAAATCTTCACTTTTTAAAAGAACCTCTTTGGAAGGTCATGGAGTGGTGGAAAGACTGTTCTAGGAAACTAAACCCTGCAACTAATCAGCCATGTACATTGACAAGTTATTTAATTTTTCTGGGCCAAATAACCTGATCTCTAAGGTCTCTTCCTTCCAAGAGACCTGCTAACTTTTGTAAAATATTTAAAACATGATAATTCATTTTGGGGGCAACTAGGTGACCTGGGGCAGCTAGGCGATGTTGGATAGAATACCAACTGTGGAGTCAGGAGGACCTTTGTTCAAATGTGGCCTCAGACATTTAATGATTACCTAGTTGTGTGACCTTGGGCAAGTCACTTAACCCCATTACCTTGCAAAAACCAAAAACCAAATACATTTTGCATACAACTCTTTAGAGAAATACTCCTTTTCTAAAGTAATTCATACCCTCATTGTTGAAGTTCTTAATAATAGCTCCTTTTATGTATCAGTGGAAGTGGGGTGGGGAAGAGAAAGAAGAGAATATATTCTAGGAACTTTTTTTTTTTAGAATTTGATTTTACTTTGTCTTTAGTCAGAAAGTCAGTTGGAAGACCCCATGAGGTCATTTTGACTTTATTCAGGAAATCTGTAGTCTGATCAATCCTTTGAAATTATTTTGTATTAGCAAATATTTAATGTAGCTTTAATTTGTATTACCATGTAGTAGTATTCAATTTCTTTTGTGTGGGCTAAACACTTCAGTTAGTGTTGAACAATGAAAATTATATCCCCTCGTTATATGTACTTTAATTTAGATGCTTAATGGCTTTTAATGTTACAAAATAAGTTTATTATTATATTATGATCTCATTTGTATTATATTGTCTTGCTACTCCATATCTGCAGTGATACGGTCATGGTTTACTAAAACAATAATCCCCAAGAAATAGGTCATTAACAGTAGTTAACGATTACTTGTGATCTATGGTAATGACTGATTTCTTTGGGATTATTGCAGTTATAAACCATAATTACAGATTATTACAGCAATAATTATTTTGTTAAGGAAAAAAATGTTCTCTACTTGAGAGGCTGCAAAAACAAGTGCATTGAACATTTCAGGAGTAACAGAGGATTAAGAAAATTGTTGTGGAAATTTTGATTCATAAAAATATAGTTTTCTTTTTTGAAGGTGGTATAGTCTAAAATGGATGTGATTATGGAAACATCTTTTAACTTTGTGGCAACATTTGGTAATAAGAACTTATCTCTGAAGTTTATAAATTTCTTTTAACACATTAAATTTCATAGAATGTCTGACATATGAGAACCATCATTATTCATTCAGTGAAATAAACATACCTTTTAGAAAGTCATACATTTTTGGTGTGCTTTTTAAATGGAGCTAAATCCTTTGTTTTTTAAAATACCAACTGTTTAAGACTTGAGAATATCTTGCAAATGTTATCTTATCATTGAATTATCAAATTTCAGTCTTCCTCTGAACAAAAGAGATTATCTAATCTAAATATCTCATTTTACATATGGAGAAACTAAGACTGAAAGGAGCTAAGTGATTCACCCAAGGTCATATAGCTAATTAGTAAAATTGTTAGGATTAAACTATATTAATTTAGTTATAGTTCACAGGTATGGAATCACAAGTATGAAATCACAGGTAGTAGCTTATTTTATGAGGTAACACATGAGAAAGCATGTTTCTGGGTGAATAACTAATTTTTTTTTCTTTTTCACCCAATCGTGCATTGCTTTAGAGAACCATTATTTCTGAAATGCTATAGTTATTGTATACATACATTATTTTTAGAAAACTAATTATTTATACACACACACACACACACACACACACAATATGTGTTATACATCCTTTATAAAAAGTTTCTAATTTAATCTCACTAGCCTGGTATTCTTATCATGAACATTAAAAACAGATATCCCTATAATTATTAAGAACAATAAGAAGAATATTTCCTTAAATTTTGAGATTTAAAAGAATTTTTCTTTTAACCCTGTAAGGTAAGTAATATAAGTTTTTATTTTGTTTTTCTTGGACTTGGGCTTGGAGAGGGTAAATGAATTGCCCATAATCACATAACTAGTTAGTGTCAGAGTAGGGACTTGAATCTAAATTTTATAAGATCTTAGAACACACACACACACACACACACACACACACACACACACGTATGTATGTATGTATGTATTGTATGCATGAAGAAAATAAAATATTGTGATTAGTTGACTAAATTTTCACTTTTCATTGATTTCTTCTGGTTCAGTACGGATATAGCCTAAGAGAGAACTATAACAGTGACAAATTCTGAAACCGGATAAAATCAAAATTTCACTTATAGGGGAAAAAACTATTCATATTGGGCCTTTTATCAGTCACATTCTTAAGAGTAATGTCATCTTGGGGGCGGCTAAGTGGCACAATGGATAGAGCACCAGCCCTGGAGTCAGGAGTACCTGAGTTCAAATCTGGCCTCAGACACTTAATAATTACCTAGCTATGTGGCTTTGGGCAAGCCACTTAATCCCATTTGCCTTGCAAAAAAATAAAATAAAAATTTTTAAATTTTTTTTTAAATTAAAAAAAGAGTAATGCCATCTTTGACTGCTTTGTTGGAAACCCCCAGTTTGCAACCAACCCTTTCGGTTAATTACTTTTTGTCAACCAGCAAAAGTGAAAATGAAAAAAAAAAGCTATAGAAGAAAAAAACAATAAAATAATGTAAACTTAAACATATGCTTTATGAAGTTATAGAACATGTCTAAAAACTAAAACTTAGATGTACTATGGATAGAAACTGAACCTGTGATTTCATTGCTCCGAGGAATTCACAGGCGATAAAACACCCTCTGCCAATACAAATCGGGACTGTCTCTAAAACTTATATGATCTTGGAGTGCCTAGAGCCCTCAAAGGTTTAAATGATCTCTGCAGGATCACACAGCTAAAATATATCAGATGTAGGACTCAAACTTGGCATCAAGGACAGTTGTCTATCCAGTATGTCATGCTTTCTCTTTTTTTCTTGACATACTACTACACAAATGTGTTTTAGAAATCATTTGTAGAGGCAAGCTAGGTGGTACAGTGGATAGAGCACTGGCCCTGGAGTCAGGAGGACCTGAGTTCAAATCCAGCCTCAGACACTTAATAATTGCCTAGCTGTGTGACCTTGGGCAACTCACTTAACCCCATTGTCTTAAATAAAAATAAAATTAAAAGAAAATCATTTGTAGATAAGGTACTGTCATCAGTGCTTCATCTTAATTTGATTCTCAGGTTTTGAATTTAACTCTGCATTTGTCCAGACATTTAAAACTTTTTCTAAAAGAATACTTAATATGTCTTACAAAACTTTAATATCTTTTTTCCTTTTCTAGATTTGATATTTACTTTCATAATAATCTTCAGAAAATATTGGGTCAAAATGGAAATTTTGAAAATAGAAAATCTAATATCTCCTTAAATATTAACTTCATTATTTTGCATCATTGGAAAACTATTCAAAAAGTGTCACTAGGAATAATATATATTCATATCAAAATGAATTATGATTGATAGGAAAAAGGTGACATATACTGTCCTGAATACATCTCATAAAACACATTTTTATTTTTAAGAAAAAAGTGATAAGGGGCGGCTAGGTGGTGCAGTGGATAGAGCACCAGCCTTGGAGTCAGGAGTACCTGGGTTCAAATACGACCTCAGACACTTCATAATTACCTAGCCATGTGGCCTTGGGCAAGCCACTTAACCCCATTGCCTTGAAAAATCTAAAAAAAACAAAAGTGATGACAGTTTACAACAAACTAGATTTGCATAGTTTTCTTTGATCATTGGTTTTGTGCATAGTAAACTGATTTATAGGTATGGGGGGAAAAATCCCCTGTGTTTATCTTTTCCATTACTGGGAAAGTCATTGTCTTTTACCTAAAGATATTTATAGGTTTAGTGGCTTTGCATTGGGACCATTTTTGCCATAGTCTTCAGAAATTGATTGTGGTAGAATTATAAATTACTTATAAAGGAAGTTTTAAGCAGTGTTACTATTTTAGAAGTACTGAACCATTATTATCTATCCTTTTTGATGGAAATATCCTCTAGCTTGAGGATCAGCAAAGTATGGCCCATGGGTAAAATCCAGCTCATTACCTGCCTTTGAGGTAAAAGTGGTTTTTAAGCTGTGTCTTGTGGGCCAGGACCCCTGCTTTAGAAAAGAGCTCTGAATAATCATCCTCATTTTTTTGTTCTGATATTAATCATTGAAAAGGTAAAAATCAGTTTCTGCTGATTTTTCTGTCATGCTATGTTTGTATCACTGATATATCCAGATGAGTTCAGTTGGTCCTTTCATTATTCAATTCAACAAGCATTCATTGGATATCTAATTTGCATTAAGTTACATGAGTGATAGACAAGGAATAAGAGAAACAATACCAACCCTCTAGGGAACTAGCCAGTCTGTTTGAATAGACAAGAAGTATCATGAAACTATCAAGTAATGCAAGGTCAGATGTCAAAATATATGTAGACACAATAAGAGGTTAGGAAATAATAATAATAAAGATCCTGCTTGTCATTTGAAATAAAGATTAATACATTATTTAAGGATTCTTTGTAACCAGTCTGTTATAGTTGTGCCTGGTTTGCAAAAAGTCAGTATTAGAAAAAAAATTTAGACCAATGAAACAGATTGAGGAATCTGTTATTTAGAAAAAAATAAATATTGTAATACTGATAATGTGATCTGGCAAATTTATAGTCAGGAAGTACACACAACTATTTAAGGCTACATTTGTCATCTAGAGTAAGATAGTCTTGTTCTGAGTTTATTATTGAAATACAGTTTATGTAAAAATTTCATAGAGCATTTCATTTTATATTGTCACTTTGAGAATGAATTATTTTTATTTTGTTATTTGTATATTAGATAACTTAACAGCTTAATACCTCAGTTTCCTCATGTGCAAAATGAGAAGACTGAATGCGATGACCACACTTTTTTCCCCAGTCTCACTTTATGAATTTATAATCTCATATATATATTAGAAAAATCACCTCCACTAATATTCATCTTTATGATGATCTTAGGTTTTAGTTTCTGCTAAGCTGAAATAAAGCTGTCAGCTTCCTTTTTCTTCATGTTCCTGTTACATTCTTCCTGCTATATTTTTTCAATAATGATTTCTTGTCTGTTTTTATGAGCTTTTATATTCAAAAATTCCATAAAATATTTCCAAATATACCAGGTGACTTTTGAAGTACCTTCAGTTTCTACTTGTGCTATCTTCAGTTAAGTTTTTTGGTATATTATTTCTGTCATGCTTACTATTTTGGTTCTATTTTATGAGGTCAAATTAGAGTTGATGATGTCTTGTCCAATCAATTTCCCTTCACTAATAGTGTGAAGCAGAGCTGCATAAAAGGTTCAGTTTAATTTAATTTGTTTTATTCAGCTCTGCTATGTGATATCCCCAGAATATAAATACTTATCAGGAAACCCCTCCAGGAAGTTTTCTACCTCAATTGCTTAGAGACTACACCAAGGTGCATAGTGGACACAATAATTAAGGGTACTGATGACTATCTACAGGAAAACTAGAGGTGATTACATGCTTCTGACTTTCCTCCTTCTAGATCTTATTTATTAAAACACAGTTTTTCCAAGGTATTAAATTTTGACACCTTTTTAAAGCACTCAAGTTTTTTTTTATATTTTTTACCAGCACAAAAGCAAGTGATTTTGCCCTGCCAAAATAACTTCCTTCTTTTCCAAGTTTACTTTGAAAAGGCCAGCACCAGTGATAGCACATTTTGGATATTGTATATGATATGAATTCTTCATAAGTCACTTAAGCTGAAGAATTTTGATAAAATAATGACTGGGTTTATGTCTGTATATTCAGATATGAAATCAAATGTCTATTTTTTAAATACAAGAAATTCCTCAATCTTTAAATTTATTACTATGATAGCATTTCTGCTTGAAAATGAATTTGGAAACATTTTAATGAAAAGATTTGTGATTTCAGTGTATTACTCTCAGTTACCAGTTCAAGATTTCAAAGCTGTTAACTCTTTTTTGAAAAATGAAGTTTAAACAATTTTCAGACTACATGAATAAGCATATTGAAAATCTTTGGCTAATTAGTAGTATAGTACACCCAGCCTGGAATAAGGAAGACCTGAATTCAAACCTGGCCTCAGACATTTGCTGTAGCTGTGTGACCACGGCAAGACACTGGTTACCTGTTCATCTCAGTTTCCTCATCTATAAAATGAGCTACAGAGGAAATGACAAATCATTCCAGTATCTTTGCCAAGAAAATTCCAAATGGGGTCAACAAAGTATTGGATGTGACTGAAATGACTGAACAACAACAGTAAAAATCACATTTTCAATGTCAAGGAAACTAATTTATTAGAAAATATATATAAATTAGCAACTTGTCTCAATCCTCCAAGAGCTAAACTTATAAATAGGTTGCTAAAGTCATCTATTTAGGAAACTTGACTTAATTTTTTTGGCTTTGCTTTTTAATTTGCTTTTTTTTCTGAGTTTCTTTTCTCTTTCTGCAATGTTAGGACATCTTGCATGGCTGGTATACTTAGTTGGTACTGTTGTAGGAGGAAGACTAACTTACACTAGTACAGATGAACATGATGCCATGGATGGAGAATTATCTTGCCGGTAAGTGCAAAGTTAAAGAATATCATATGCAAAATTAATGTCACTTCCTCCCCCACCCCCCACCAACCTCCTCCCTTTTCTCTTGAATTCTCTCTTCCTATGAATGGCTCCACTGTTCTCTTAAGCCCTTTATGCTTGAAACTCTAGGATCTCTGTGGACTCTAGTTTTCTTCCCTCACAACTAATCAGAAAGTCCATTCTACAGATTCTACTTTCTTAATATTTATCCCTTTTTCCTTTTATTATCACCAACCTATGTTTCAAATATTATAATTGTTATAATGAAGACCTGATTGTCATCCTTTGCTCTTTTCCCCTTTGATAGATCCAAATGAATGTGTCTAAATATTATTCAAATTTGGTCTTGGCCTGACTCAAAACCAATTCTCTGGTAGTTTAGATTCAATATTGAAACAAAAGAGACATGCAAAGAAAATTCAACAACCAATAAAAGGAGAATAGTCAAATTCAAGGTAGGAGGATAGTCAATTAAGATAGGCATTAAGAGAACTCCATTGATTCGTCTTAGTGAAGCTCTCCTGCTTGAATGATCCATCAAGTATCCATAGGGTCCCTGGAGCTTCTCCTCACTGTTTTTGTACTCAGGTGACCAAGAAGTGATAGTAACAGCCTGAGTTTTTAGTCCCCTGAGGCAGCCAAGTTTGGGAACTGGGCAGGATATTGTTCCTACTACTCCTTACCTTTAAGTCAAAAATTCTCTGCATCCTTCAAGACTTCTTATATGACTGTCCAAATTTTCCTTGCTTCACTTGCTAGGAAGAAAAGAGTTCTCCTTTCTAGGAAACATCAAATTACATTGGAGTATTGCAGAATTATAGTATGAGGGTTATTTATGTACTTTTTATTACTGCCTTTTATTTTCAATCACACATTTATTTCCAAATTTATCACTTCTCAGTCCCCATCTAGAGAGCCATGTTTTAAAACAAAGATCAGGAAAAAAAAGATAGGAATATTAGATAGTTCAGTAAAACTCTTGCTGATGGTTTTTGTATTATTCCACATTTCCCTTTCCCCTGAAATAGAGGGAGGCACATTGTTTCAAGTTTTCTTCAGAGTTAAACACTTTAATTACACAACATTGTTTCATGCTATTGTTGTAATTATGATGTATATTACTTTCATGGTTCCACTAATTTCATTTTTTCATCAGTTCATCTAACTCTTCTGTGTTTCCTTGAATTATTTATATTTTTCATTTCATATAACACAATATTACTCATTGTATTCATATAGCACAGTTCATTTAGTCATTCCCCAGTCCAAGTGAGTAGTGTTTCCATTTTTTTATTATTACAAAAATATATATGCCTGGCATTGAGATCTCTAGAACAAACAGGATTAATATTTTGGGTATGGCACGTGGCAGGGGAGGGTGATATCTATGTGTTCATGTGTTAGTGATCTTCTTATCTTACCCAGAAGCAGCACAGAAGCTTTAACTTGCTTTATTTTTTTGACCTGGGCCAGTTTAGCCACTTTAGGCAACTTGGTAACCATCCCAATCCTTAGGGCTCAGCATATTGTCTCCAAACTTGGTGCAGTCACCAAATCAACTTAAGCCCTATTGCTGGTCAAAATTCCTAAACTCAAAAAAAAAAGTCCCAAACTCAAGCAATAATCCACCAACCATAGTATACACCACTATTCCTGACCCTACTTAAATTTTTTAGCATAATTTCAAATTGCTCTCTAGAATACTTGTACCAGTTCATAGCTTTAGCAACAATATGTTAGCATATTTGTCTTCCATGGTCTCTGCAATATTGACTATTTCCATCTTTTGACCATTTTTTTGGTTTTCAGTGAAACCTCACAGTTAATTCATTTCATTGTCTCTTATTATAATTTTAAAGAACTAGTCTGAAGTTCTCTTCGAACAATTTTTCCCACTTCTCTTTTGGGAATCTTAGTATTACATATTTATGTAAATTCCATATATGTCTTGAATATTCAGATCCTTATCAAAGATAACTGATGCAAAGGTGTTTCTTTCCTCCTACTTGATAGTTTCTTATATGCATGTTTTATTTTCCTTACTTTATTGAAAACTCCTGAAGGACAGAGGTCATTAAAGAAATGAACTTTATGTCTCCCTTAGCACCTAATACAATGCTCTGAAAATAATAGGTACACTTAAAAACTTGGATCATATCTAAGTCCTTTTCTTCTATAGAACTGATATAACAGACACAAACTAGCCCCATGAATTTACTATGTATCTAGATGGAAAGGAGGAATTATTAGCCAATCAACCCCCTACCCTTTGCCCTTACCCCCTGTAGCTATGTCAAGAATGCCAAACTTAGATATTTGAAAATATCTAAATAGAAATTTCAATTTTTTCAGGATATTTGGCAGATTTCAGGTTTCTTCCATTGTATATTTATCATGCTTAAATTGAACCCTGAAGAAATTTCTATATGAGTAATTTGAGATGTTCTCCTACCCATTTTAGTTTTTCCATTTGCTGTCATTTACATCTGTATGATACAAATTGGATATTTCACATGAATCAATTTCATTACTTTTTCTAAAGTTTAATATTCATAGTATCTTTGATATGTATATTATACTTGCAAAAAAGAAATAAAAGAGATGATTGTCTTTTTTTAGTTAGCATATTGACATTTTGAATGCAATATGTGGTCTGCCATGTCTTTTAGAATAATGTTAAAAATTTAAGAAATCTCAAATAATTGTATAATCCATCACAGTCCTTATGATAATTATTTTATACTCTCTCCCACTAATATACTATAAGTTCCTTCCTCATCAGTCACTTAAAAGATGTATGTTAAACAAATGACTGAATAATATTGTACTTTGATGGGGAGAATAGTGTTTAATATTTGATTCCTTAAGTAGTACTTAATGACAGAGAATAAGGAGAGGAAGAAAATGTGTTTTTTAAACCAAAGTATATCACAAATACAATTTTTTTATAGATCTCCTTAAATATTAGGAGGCACTTTAATCTTAAATTAGGTTTATTTTTTCATCTTTTTGCTTTGTAGTTACCATATTTGTTTATTTTGTGATATTTGGATTCTATATTGAGTAATATCATTTTTCTTTTGTCTTATTAAATGTTAGTAATGCATGAAGACATTCCAGTCAGAGTTAAATCTTATCCAGTTGAAATGTATATACTATACATTTTTATGTTGAACTTAGTGACTTTACTAGAAGAATTCAGCCAATATTTAGAGGGCTTTCACAGGTAGCTTCTATATTTTTATGCTATTTAAGCAATGAAGCACTTAAGATACCCAGTGTTATAATAATTATTTTGTGCTTCAAAATAAAATGAAATTTGATCACTCATTTGATATTTCAATTTATGAATCAACCTAGTACATGAGAATTTCTTTATCATGTTGATATCTTTATGAACAAAATCCTGAATAAAGATAATTTGGTAGTTTTATTTAACTTTTGAAATATCCTTGATAATTCAAAGCCAAATGCTAATATTCTAAAGTACTTAAAGTCCATCTAGTGAAGTAGGGATTAGATTTTTAATCCTTTACTTAGAAGTTGAAACTAGGGGCATTGGATAGAACTTTTAATGTAACTAATTTTGATCAGTATAAAGAAAAACTTCTTAATAATTAGAGCTATCCAAAAGGGAAAAGTGTTGATGAGGTCTTCATTGAAAATTTCCATGTGAAGATTGAATGGTCACTTGAATGGGCTGTAGTGGGACTTTTGGAGGGATTTAGACTAGATGGATATTGAGGTCCCTCCTAACTCTTGAAAGTCTTTGCTTCTGGGTATAAATTTTTAGATGTAGTCCAGAGTCTTTATTTAGATTTTTCAGTGAACTTTTAAACTTTATTTAAAATTATTTGTGAACTGTGAACAGAATCATAAAAGTACCTCCAGGAAGTGATCCACTGATTCTTTTTTAATTGTTTCCTGAGCCTAAGTTGATCCTGGGAAAAAGTTTCATTGCCTCTCAGGCTATTGCATCAGCATAAGTTGATCTGTTACTCTAACAATTCTTTCAATTTTTATTCTTTGTGCTTTATACCTTGTTAAACATGAAAAAAAATTATTTTGATTTGAAAGATCTCTTCAGGCTTATGTAGGAACTACAGCAAGGGGCTTCAGGGATTGTTTGGGATATATTTTAGCAATCAAAAAAAACTAGACAGAAGATGTTGCCTTTGTTAATCTAACCTCTGGAAAATTTAGAACTTTGAATTTTGTATTTTTATATCATTCAACAAGTATTTATTAAGTATTTACTCTGTATCAGGTAATCTATTAGGCATTTACTATAAAATCAGAAAATGCTTTATATGCAGTAATTCTAAATAGAAAAAACCATGACCCTAGTCAGCCAGTTTTGAAATTTGGTATTTAGCAGGTACAACTTAGCAAATTGTCAATATGCCAAGGGTCTGTACTTAATTAATCTTTTTCTTATAAGTAACTTAAAGTAGGAAGATTATAAATAATTTCTATAAAATATCTGATATGTTATTTTTTTATGTTAAGAGTTTTTCAGCTTATATCTTTGTTGGACACCCAATTTCCTCGGTGTAGTAATGAAAAAATAGAACTTGCAATTCTTTGGTTTTTGGATCAGTTTCGTAAAACATATGTGGGCGACCAACTTCAGCGAACTTCAAAGGTAAGTTGTTATAATTAATTTAACCACTGTCACTTAAGATGAAGAAAAAGGTACATATAAATGTGTAAAAGTGACTGATATGCAGAATAAGAAAAGTTATTTGCCTGGTTTCTTTAGGAGAATGCATTATGCATTGGAATTCGAGACCTTGAGGTATTGAAGATGATCTGTAGTCCATTTTCTTGATTTATGCCTGGGCTTGCCATTTTCTTTGAGGATTAGTGGGTAATTCTTAAATATTTTTAACAGTTATATTCATTAAATAGTTAAGATTATTTTGAATGTTTTAATGGATTTTGTTATAGTGTGTTATATTTCAAGGGTGAGAACATAAGATTTATTCTTTTAATAGTTCCGTTCCTTTGACAGTTACTCACTTATGTGGTTTGTACTTTATTTCTCACATTACTTGGCTTTTCTGCATGATAAATAGCAGGGACTAGAAGAGTTAGCAGCATCTTTGAGAAGGTGCATTTAAATCACCTTAACTGTAAGGGACACAGATTGTCTAGATATTGTAAGAATAGCATCAGCAAGATCAGATTAATTGATCTTGAAGAGTATCAGAGGCATTTATATGAGCCCTAAGCCAATATTTAGTAAGTCTTATGACATTGAGTAAGATGTGTCTGGGATTTTTTTCTTACTGATGCAGTAACTCTTTTCAATACCTCTCCATGATAAGCAGTCCCAAGGATATTTTTATCTTTTTTAAGATTTACTTTGTACTTTAGCAATGTCAAAGAATTTCTTTCTTGAAAATTCAAGACATAGCTTTTCATTATGCTGTTAGACCTTTTCCCAAGAAATTTTAATGTTACCTTCAGTTCATCTGTGATTTTTAGACAAGAATGATTTTACTCTTAAGTGAAAAATGTATCTGTTGAATTCTTGAAGCATGATTGCTTGAATCACTTCAACCAAACTTATCTCCCCCTAAGGAAGTGCTACAGTTTGGGATGGCCTCTGCCCTTGCATTTTACCTTTAGAATCTTTTGAATTACTTTTCATAAGAGCTTGTAGCAAGTATTGTTATTTGTCCTTAAGACTAATTAGATTACATTAGACAGAAATGAAGATAAGATACAAATGTACCTATACATGTGCCTCTCATTTTACACAAAAGATATGCTCCTCAAAGATTAACTTGAAACTGACTTATGAGGAGAGTAATTTTGTATAGCATTTCCTGTTATAAAGTGATTCAACATATATTACCTCATCAACAAGGTGGGTGTTGATATCTATTTTATAGACAAGAAAGCTGAAGTGCTTATTCTGGGGCACAGAACTAGGTGGATGTAAAACACACATCTAAATTTTCTGTCTCTAAATCTGGTGCTATTTGGGTTAACAACATTTCCAGAGAAGTTAATGTAAATGCTCTGGAAAAGATATTTAAAGGAATCTAATAGAAAATCCTTTATGTCTATAACACGAAAGTGTTGGTGCTAGGCACTATGCTAAGTGTTAGGGATACCAGAGATAAAGATGAAAATAATTGCTGCCCTGAAGGAGTTCACTTCTTGTCTTTGGAACTAGTATGCCTATGTGAGAAAAAAGTAATCGGATCAAACAAATTTATTTCTCTTTGATGAAGGTTTTTGTGTGTTAGGGGAATCATAAAATACCTGAATTTTGCATTTGATTCTTTTTCTCATGGTTTACTAGATACTTGTTTTATTGCTTTTTGTAATAGGTGAATTCAGATTATAGTAGACCCAGTCTAAGGAAATTTAGCTAATGGAGTACTTATGGACTTTGTGATGAGATGTCTTTACTTAGTGACCTGGAGAACTTGAATTTGTCTGAAGATCAAGGCAAAAAGAGCTTTAACCTGAACAGGAAGGCATAGTGGTACAAACCATAAAGCTAACACAATAGTTCTGGTAGGAGATCATGACAGCCTGGGTGAAAACAGTGTCAGGAGAGATATTGTGAAGGAACACTCATCAGGAACTGGCAGTTGGTGTGATATAGGGAGTGAGATATCTCAGAGGAGAAACTGTGGCTGGATATAAAGATTTATGAATCGTCATCATCATCATGAATCATATGCACAAGACTAATTTTAAACCCATGGAAGCTGATAAGGTTACCAAGAGAGAAAGTATAAAGGAGGGCCTAATATAGAACCTTGAAGTAAACCCACATTAGGGAGTATATGATGAGCCAGCAAAAAAGTGAGTCAGGAGAATATAGGTCATAGAAAACTAGAGAGGAGAGAATATTCAGGAGGAGTGGGTAGCCAGTAGTGCCAGATAGTTCAGAAGATTTAAGACTGAGGAAAGAGAAGACTTGGAAACTAAAACTATTGATACCTTCAGAGGGACAATTTTTGTAGACTAATGCAGTTGGAAACCAAAGTATAGTGAGTAAGAAAGACACTGTATATAGATTTCCTTTTTTCAAGAAGTTTAGCTGATAAAGAGGAGAGCTCCAGAATGTTAACTTGAGAGGATAATATGGTCTAATTATTTTTTTAAGACTGGGGAAAACTGGGCATGTTTGAAGGAAGTAGGCAAAGAATCTGGATAGGGAGAGGTTGAAAAATTGAGAGAGAAGGGATGTATGATTCAGGCTACTACTGGAGAAGTTGGGAGGGAATGGATTGGGATCAAGCATGGGCTTTATAATTTGGATGCAAGTCATAAGAAGAAGCCTTTAATAAGCAAAGCCTGACCTCTTGACTGACAGAACAAATTATTTTAAAAACCTGAAAAGATCTCTGTTTTCATCATTATTGGTTATGACTTTTATTGACAGAAGACAAAAACAAAAACACTTTTCTTGCACTCAATTGCCTATTCATAGGCCTCTCCAAATTTAGCTAGGCTTATTTTTCTTTCAATTGGTTAGGATAATTCCTGCCAATATCACCTTCAAGAATTCATCTCCATTCTAATATGAAGCATCTGATATCTTTTTTGTAGGGAGAACAAGGAATTGAATAAGGGTTTCATACATATTTTGACAAGGTAAACAAAGGATCTAGCTCTCTGAGAAAAGGGGATAGTCACTTAAGTGATATATTAATTAATCACAGAGAATATGAATGACAAATAGCTACTCTGATTCTCTGACTTTGTTGTTTTTGGTTCTCATAATATTGCTCTTTCAGAGTAAAATTAGAGATTAAATATGTTCATTTTAAAAATACAGAAAGCTTTGCAAAGGGAATAAATAGCTTTAGAATGAGGAAGACCTGGAGTTCAAGTTCTACCTCTGATATATACATATATATATATATATATATATGTATGTATGTATATATGTATGTATATGTGTGTGTATACATACATACATACAAAAATATTTATGTATGTATTTGTAGTGTGTGTGTGTATGACTTTGAGCAAGAGACTTAATTTCTTAGTGCCCCAGGAAACTAATCAAATTATAAGTTACAAATCAGCTATTGATGAAAGAAGTTTTCTCACCAAAATTCCCTATATTAATGAATAATTGGTCTGGACCAAAAACAGATGTTAGTACTATATTTTTGGCAAGTAGATATTTAATAGAGAAGCAGAAAACTGTGCAACTTGCAATTTATATTGTTTTTTAAATGTTTGTGCAAATATCACAAGGAATAGGAGTACTGGCATATAAACTGGCCAGAAAGAAAGCTTT